>NC_092629.1:51783318-52091528 GCF_039555335.1 Amphiura filiformis | reverse complement strand
ATCTGCCGTGTCTGAACACAGTACAGATACTGATCACCAAATTGACTGGGATAATGTCAAGGTTTTGAATCGTGAAGACAGAGAATACCCCCGTCTGGTGCGGGAGGCCCTTCAAATCAGAAAACACACTTCAGCACTCAACCGTGATCAAGGACTTGAGCTCCCTTCATTATATAATGCCCTAATCCGATCAATAAAAAGGACATCAAAGGTCGAGAGCAGGACATTCAACTCCATCAGTTCATCATTGGAGTCCTCCTGATGAGGATGTGTGTTGTACACATCGAAATATTGAGGTAACTATCTCAATATATGTTGTGTTGAATGACAGTTTAAATCTAACTTGCCTAAAAATTAGAAGCTTGTTACACAAATATATCGGATATCTACGAGTATGACGATTTGCTCAACTTTGTACTATGAATCGGGCAAGCAAGAAGAAATGCTGAGAGGATTACATACCAAAACATCCCAGTGAAAACAAGCCGAATGAGCTTCCTTCACGATATAATGCCCTAATCTGATCAACAGAAAGAACATCAAAGGTCGAGAGCAGGACATTCAACTCCATCGGTTCATCACTGATCGGATCCCTCCTGATGTAGATGTGTGTTGTACATATCGATATATTTGTGTTGAATGACAGTTTAAATCTGCTCTGCTTCTTTATCTACCAACCAAATGAGCATACACGGTGATATCAGGCGAATGAGCTCTGGTTTGTGAATCCCAAGGGACAACAACTGGAAATAAGGACTCTTCTGAAACAAGGTGCTTCTTTTGTTGGGAGTCTGGAGACAAAAAGGACTTTAGAAAATCTTCTTTTTTGGCACAAGCAATCAAGATTCTGTGAAGAGATATTCTGGATAAAAAACAGATGTTTTCAGACGTTTTCTCAAATTCCTCAGAAGCAGACTTTGTTGTTCTAACATTGAAATCTTTCCTAATTGGAAATGTTATCGCTAGCACAAACCAATATGTACACTTCTGTATGCAAATAACCAGCGAATCCCAGAATGTGCCACGTCATCTGCATCAACGACAGGCTCCATTGTCTCTTATAACACGTATAATGGCTATGAAGGTGCACATGAAAACGGGTAAGGAGAATCTTGTTGACATGCTGGCAGAAAGAAGACTGAAACCAGAAGTCTGTTTCGGGTTGGGAAAGGCTTGACCCCACTCTTCCAAGGGTTGACGAGCGGCAGCACCTGGCAAGTCAGGAGCAACGCCAGTAGCAGTAGTTTGCCTCAACTCAACATTATTATTGGGTATATGTTTCCTCATCAGAATGAACAGCTGTGCTTGATACTTGGTGCACATATCTAGTCCTGCAGATGTGAAATGCACAAATGAAGGACTGTGCTCTCCCACTGTTTATTCATAGCTGTGGTCCACCCACTGCACTTCAACCTGTAGCGACTACCTCCATGACCTGTGCAAGTGTGCATGGCCCCAAGCAAGACAAGGTACTTTAATAACTTCAGTAATGTCTGTATTTGAAACTTTCCACCGCAAACGCTTGCAAGTGTGTACAGTAGCTGATCAGCTACCACGACGGGTGTCTGTCCTGGACTGCGGTACTCAATGGTGTATTTGATGGTAAACATATAGTGAAGCATATTGTAATGGGACTGTTTGCTGACTCTGTCAGCAGTGGGAGCATAGCCCTTTGAAATGAATGAGGGAGGACCTGGATGAATGCTCTGCGTTGTAGGCAGCCCAAGAAGTCCAGTCGTCACTAGTCAGCTGAGTTTCCAAGTGATCATCTACATAATTCAACCGCTGATAGCCTTGGAGGACCTGCTGCAGTGATCTGGACAGTGCCGCCGACAAGGGGGGGATAGGGGGTTCGTTACCCCCGGGCCCGGGGACCTAGGAGGCCCGTAAAATATAAAAACATACATTATTGGGTCCATAAAATCAAAGAAAAGACACCTCAAGTGGATGGCTGTTGATGTCATTCAGTGATGGAACATGAACAATTTCATCCTTAGGCAAAGATACATCCACTGGGAGTGGTCGCTCAGTCTTTTGGCATATGCTGACGCCAGTCCACTGCAAAACAGACTGAGCTGACGCAGTTGTTGATTGGGGATCATAATCATTGTTGTCCTTCCGCCAGTCGTGAAGACTCCTTTGGTGGTTTCAATAACTACAACATCTTCCCATTTCCAATGAGTAATGAGTTGGCAACATCAATGCTCAGCCTCATTCTGCTGGCATGCCAACAAGATTCTCCTTTATACCTGTCATCATAATGTACCTTTATTGCCATCATAAGAGATAATGTGGCCTTTCACCCAGATAATGTGGTACACTCTGGGGATTTGGTGATCGTTTATACCGTTGAACATCGGGTGGTTTGAGCCAGTGATAGCACAAGCTTATCTGAAGAAGCAGGATGTATATTGACATCAATGCAAGGGCCATCTAACAGAATAATGTTGGAACAAGAGAGTCTGCTTCTGAGGTATTTGAGAAAAAGTTTGAAAACATCTGCTTGACTGAGATCTTCATTAAACACCAGATCCCAACAAACAGACGACATTTGTGTTTCCTTGATAGATTTTTGTCAATTTAGCCGAGGTCAAAGCAGTGCCAGATGCTGGATGGTCCACAATGTATATAAATCAAGAAGTTTCTTGAAACCTTGGGCTTTTATCATTTTGCCAGCGCGGCTTTCACCATAGGTATGCTTTCACTAACTATATCTCTCTCTCTAAGGTCACATTGCATACACGTATGCAGGTGTGGTTCGTATGAGAGTATGCCATCGAATGCGGTCAGCGGCAGCCCTGGTAGCCTCAGTGATGCTCAGGCCTGTGATAATTTTGATGTATATCTGCCTTTCTATAAAGACTGCTAAAGGCATCCAATGTGGGATTCATAAACCATACTGAGCTATATAAATCAAGAAGTTTCTTGAAACCTTGGGGTTTTATCATTTTGGCAGCGCGGCTTTCACCATCGGTATGCTTTCACTAACTATATCTGCCTTTCTATAAAGACTGCTAAAGGCATGCAATGTGGGATTCATAAACCATGCCACAGCTCATTCACCTTGTTTTCACCGGGCTGTTTCGGTGTGTACTCCTCTCAGCCTTTATTAGTCTTGCCTGATTCACCATGTTCACCTTCTGTTGGTTGACAGCGCTTCTGCAATAGCTCTACTTCTACACTGCTCGCACCACCACCACAACCAGAGATACCATCTACTATAGCTATATACTACAAAGCTTGGCAAATCACCATGCTCACTGAGATCTGAGATATTTTTCTGCCGATTTGTGTAACAAGGTTTTATTTGTTTTAGGTTGGCCACATAACTTTACCGATGTGGGATCTATAATTGGTTCATCTCTGACCAACTGACAAATAAAACACATATTTCAGTCACATCATATCCATCCATACTGGCCATTTTACATCAAATAACGCTTGTTGCAATCAATAGAATGACCTGAAAATAGTAGTAAAACTGCGTAAAAACATGCATTATAAAGTGTATCCTCAATGGTGATTAAAATTAAGGTATACATATTCATAAGTAAGTTTGATATTCATCCTTCTACCATATTGCCAATGAAAGGTACCTCGAATTCACATTATTATTCCAGAAAATAAATGCACATCCCCTATAGAGGAGTTTGATATTTTCAACATTTCTGTGATTTTTCCTTCACTTGATTGGATTTCCAAGCTTTTTCCAGTAACATTAGCAACTGGAAATCCAGTCGTTTTCAGAAAGCACACTTGGAAATCCGGACATTTCTTTGATTGAAAATTTACTCCTCTATAGGGGGTGTGCACCTATTTTCTGGAATAGCCCATTCCCTGGTACCCTTTTCAAATTACCTCATATCACATAAACAGTGCCAGAAATGAGTTTTCCAACCCCAAATTAGTACAAATTGATATGTCACTCAAGTTTGTAACTCAGATGGTTCAAAAGTTGTAAAAACTCCTATTTTAAAGATGGCTGCCAGCAGCCATCTTGAATTTGAGGGTCAAAATGGGCACGGATCCCCAAAACAAGCCCCAAAATGAATTTCTTACCCTAAAGTAAGCCAAATTCAACTATTTATAGTTTGTTTTAGGTGAAATGGTTCAAAAGTTAGAAAATACCATATTTTGGGTAATAATTAGCATAATTTATGCTAATTAGGGGGTTTTATGCATAGAGACAGAGTGTCTCTTTGGATGAATCTTTTTCTCTTGCACCAAGGAACATTCATGCCAAGTGGGACCTTTGTACTAAAAAATGCAGTGTTCAATCCCTTAACAAGTCTACTAATAGACAAAACACTGAATTGCGCAAAAAGAATGAAAATATTAAAGGTCTGTGCCTGTGCATGTTGTTTCGATATAAATAAGGCGCACTTTGAACTGTGCCAGGATCTTGGTAGTCTCGGGACCAGACTGCACTAGCGACGAGTGTTATAATACGTTTATGGGACCTTTGGACGTCCAACCGATCGATTTGAACGTACCATTGGCCTGGAGAGGAGGCATCTCTGTAGACGATAAATCAATATGATCTTCATCAAGTGAGGATCAGCCAAGCACGAAAAGTTTCATGTTTAGCGTAACTATTATCTTATAAAAGTATTTTTACCGTAGGCCTATAATCATAATACAGGCCTGCCTCAAGTGTAATGTGCGGGTATATAGGATGATTTCTTTGATATTCTTCTTGATTTGATTAATATATTACCTATTTCTTTTCTTTTAATACCTTTACATCATAGGCCTATAACTTGTATTAGTGAAAATATAGTCTATAACAAAATGGAATTTCCTCCACGTTTTCTTTTTCAAAGAAAGTATTCAAGCTGGAAATAATGTCACAGATATTTTTGCGGCCATGTTTAAAGATACGGAATACCTATGTGATGGTTGATGAAGGTTCTGATATCAACTACGGGGACAATTAACTAAAATGGCATGGGAGATATATCGATTGTGTGAAGAATACTTTGTGGAAACAAGTTAAATTTAATGTAGTATATTATTCTGAATTACAAAGTATTGGTTTGTACTTTTGTGATTTTTCCAATTGGCGTTAAACATGTTTAATACATGCCTGCATTTATAATGCTTGTTGGTGAGTAAACAAAATATTCTGTGTGTATGGCCTGAACTAAAGGTCCGTAGTGCAAATCCGTCTATTTATCCCGGGTTTAGAGAATGTGTACTCAACCGTTGCTGTCAAAAGACCTTTGATTCTGGATACTCGTCCTAGTATCTAATGACATTGTACCACATATGCCTACTGCGGATGCCGTGACATAGCATAATTCTCCACTGACGTATATAGAACATCATTAACAAACATTAGTAATTCTCGGACCTAAAGATTATAAGAGATTATACACTTGGACGATGTTGTATTCATACTTGTATCTACCAGCATCTACTGCGACGTCGCCTGAAGCTAACCTTTCGAATATGCTTCTTGTGTGACATGTGTAAATAAATGAATTAGGTATAAAGCATGCACGCAAGGTTAACATCGTCATCCGTCTGCACATGTCCGTAGGTGCTACGCCAAATATAAACTTTCATTTAACATTCTAACCAAGCACATGCACCTCAAATCAACCTTCTACCTCTCTTCCTGCAAACTTGGTCCAAGGGTCCCTTAAACGTACTATAGGAACAACAGAAACCAGCTGTGAAGGAGACTAGGATCTTGGTAGGCGTAGGCCTATAGACAGGGGGATGACACTCTATTCACGTGGTTTCTTTTCCAACGCTAAAAGATTACGAATTTTGGTGGTTTGTAAATGAAAAGTGTCCGCACTATCGATTGATTACGTAACTGTTATGAATAATTTATTAGTTTTTCAATGCAATCGCCTCGACCCATTAATACATATTATCTGTATTTATCAAAGTACTTGGAATAGCAATCTGGTGAGTTCACTGAACTACGCCCAAATACTGATGGAGTTTTAATGGCGCTAATCCTCTCCATACACAGATGAACAAATACAATAGGAGAAGGTCAACACATATGACCTCCTATATGACATGTTATATGAGATGTACAACAACCTGAATATCATAAAGATCAGTGTTCGTTTGTGCATATGAACTGCATATTTACAATACTAAATATTACTCGTTATATATTATGTCAAATATTGGTATTATGACAACACGGTATATACATTGTATATAAAACGACTAATAGATCCTACTATCATGGCGTCAGGTCATTGGTTCATCATATCCCGTATGTTTCTTAAAATTCATTCATATTTGAGACAAATTTCTGTGCCCATTTTATAGGCGTACAGGTGGATCCGGTTTTTTTTGTCATTTTCATTTCTTTTTGATGAAAGAATTAAGGTTTTCCACTGCACGGAGGCCACTATGTGATACTAATTTAATGCTATTTGTAAATGAATGCGGATTCCCGGTTGTTGTTTTTCCACAGTGTGACAACTGTCCACCCATCCAGACAACATCATCACATAATAAAACGTCTGTATTTTTACGATGAGTAAATATTAAACTGAACTTTGCCTTGGAACATTGTGTAAGACGGTGTAAGATTTTGTGGGCGCCCTCAACATTATTATCCTCTTTGTATCCGTAAATGACATGGCATAGACTGTGTGAATTCTATGAAGACTAGGGGCCTACTTATACATGGGGTCATATCCATGGACACAAGTAACGATAATTGACAACACGATACGCGACTGTATTTAGGAGGCTAACCACTAATAATTAATAATGCCGGGTAGGGCCTACTCCTGGGCGACTCGTGTGGGCAAGGACGCTTAGGACGGTGACCAAATGAGTCTCAAATTTCACCGGGAGGGGCACTCAAGTATGATAATGTAGGCCTATACGCATGTGTGGCCAACTTTTTAAACACCCCCTAAAACGAGTTTTACCCTACCAGCAAATTTAGGATCAATAGGCCTAAGCTAACTTAATACACTAAAGGAAGTTTTGGATGAGAAAACGGACATTTTGATGAGAAACGGCCAAAATGGTGAGAATTTAAATTTTCTCATTCTTTTGGATGAGAAACTTCCTGGTGTGTGTGTCAATCATTATTGTCTTATTAAAATCCGGGACTTTGGTTGACCTGTGCTAGACTCCAGCACATGTTAATGACGCAAAGACAGTTGTGGTAACACCATGGTCGCAGACCTGCAAGAAAGCTCAAAAACAGATAGTAATGAAACCAGTTTTTATTTTCCTTGCTCTAGCGAGTTCACAGAGAAGGTGTTTCTAGTACAATGCAGCGTCGGACTCTAGCTGAGAGCGTAGCCTGAGTCCAAACGGACTCCAAGAAGGGCTCTCCATACACAAATGAACAAACACAAAGGAAAGTAGTCTCCTCCGTGACCAGCTTGATTTCGATGGAGCGAAACCAAATTGGCTGCAGAGGAGACGGGTAATTTTGCCATGCAAATGAGGTGAGTGCCCTCTCAAGAATAACTACTCTCTGCTATAGATTAGAAGTTAAACTTAGGAAGATAAACAAATGGCAGATTTGTTTTCAAGAATATGGAATATGAACGAGCGGCAAAAAGGCGCGGGGATGACTAACGTTTTTAAAACTTTTTCTTTTGGTCGAAACGTTTGAATGTTTTAGGCCAAATAAATTTAACTTCGTTTCATTTATTTATTTATTTATTTACATAACTGGCTAAAATACATCAAAAATACACATACAAAGCATGTCATAAAATAAAAATTATAAAAGATTGTCCCGGTAGGCTAGCCAGGAGGAGCCAGGAGCGTGAACACTATCACCCGAGGGGTGTGACCCCTCCAACCCACCGAGACAAGTGAACTCTTTTAAGGGTGTACTGATTAATTTTCCACATGCACAATAAAGCGACCACCAGCAGGTCATTGACTATCCTGAGCGCAATTATAGATGGCGCTACAGCCACCATATTTGTATTCCCAATCATACAGTTTGCAGTTATTACTGTTCATTTTCCTATACAGCGCTCTCACCATTGAGGTTTGACCTCTAAAACAATATATGTTAGAGGTATAGGGCATTTCCTAGTTAACGTCACTGTGTGAAAAATAAGCAAATATTTTATGTACACTCTGAAATTCTAGGAAATATAGTTTTGTAACATGTCATAAATTGTTAGCTAATTTAAATATTTGGAAATATTCGCACTTTGGTCTTTTAGTAAGTAGGGCACGGCATCGCCTGCAAAATTCCCTGTGTAAATCGAATGCAAGTTTTAGTGACTATCACTCACTTGTAGACCGCTCTCTTCCGAAGGGCATTAAAGTTAAATCACTTGACGGATATTGTTTGTACTTGCTGTCAATCAAGAATAATGTATACATTAGATGTAGGCTGAAAACTGCATATGCGGGGTATCTGCAAATGTTCGTAAATGACAGATAACAGCAAAATTATAAATTTGGTCAGTGCTGCGAGTCAGGGGATTTCAAGTGGGTGATTATTGATTGGCAAGTGCCATATTTGGGCATAAGTGCAGTCCATCATTCAATGTGAAGGATAGACTAGACTTTATCGATTGATTTTGCTGGAGTAGTTTACTGTTAACCAGGTTTAAGTACTGCAAATGTCGACTCATGTTTGCTATGCAGTATAACTGCACTATGTTGCTTTCACACTTTATTGATCTGACATTGTTTATTGTGGCATTTCATCCCCCATACCACTACATACAATGACAATTTAGTGTTTTGTGGTGGCTAGCCCACTTCCATAACTTCCTACAGACCACCCATTCATTAGGTGAACACACCCCAACATCCCTTGAAAAAAAATGTGGTTTTACATCAGAGCAAAATTCCAGGATGACAACTTCATCCCTTGGTACATGTACATTATCAAAAAGTTCTCTCCAATAAAGGACGACCTCTATCTCCGATGCATTGCAAATGTTACAAGAGTGTTGTTACAAACTATAGTTGGTGCTACAGCAGCATATTTGCATCCCAGTGCAGCCAGTGAGGTCTGGTTTTAGCTTAATGGTCTCCTATTCTCTACGGTCTCTAATCACCTACACCTACCCTACATGTACGCCTATGGTTTTGTCTCCTCTCGATAAGAAAGGCGGAACTAAACATTGCTACTGATAATTACAGTCAGATACTTTAGTGGTATATCTTATGAGGGAATAACGACTTTCTATGGCTTTCATCAAGATACATTTAATGATAGAAAGAGGAAGTGTAAAGAAATAAAAGCTATTAAAAAACAACTTATTATAGAAAGAGGAACTGTAATATGTGACCGTGCGCCACAATTGAGCTGTAAAGACGGCCCGGTCAATTTTGTTTTATTTCGTGTTTAGAAAATATATATATATCATAAGCTTTAAAATGGTATATCATTTGACTCCAAACGATATCCAGAAGTGGGATTATGGTTTTTTGAACTTTGCTCCTTCAACAAAATGGTTACTTTTTTCGGTTGTCTATTTTTCCACATTGCTGGCAAGAAATATCAAACAGTCATAAATTGGCTGTCATTTCAAATCATCCCCAAGTCAACAAGGTTCAGGAATGTCCTCTCATTGTCAATTGTTGGTTATACATACCTAGACCAAATACTTTGTAACCCACCACTTGAACTAGAGCTATTTAAGAATTCTATAGACATAGGTATATAGAAGCTTATTATCCAATTCAACAATAGGAATATTGATTGGTTTAAAGGGTGTTTGACTGGCGCTATCAAAGTGAGATACATGTAGCACTAACTTGAGGTACCTATGACCTTCATGCACACACTGTAACTGTAACAATTTGCCAACTTTACGGCTCATTCGTGGTGTACGGTCACGATAAAATAATAGTAGTGTTGCTCAGAATAATAAAATACAAAGAAAACTATTATTAGCTATTTCTAATTATTATATATACCAATTAGTATGTGATCTTCACAGGAATAAACAAAACGAAATCAAATTTTGAGAAGCTAAACCTTCCCAATCAGGTCGTAAATTTGACGATTACAATACAAAATATTAGAATATTGAAAAGTAAAAAAGGAAAGACAAGATAAGAGGATTTCTCAGAGTTTGTGAGGGTAATTAGTTTGGTTTCAGTTTGTAACTAAAAGCGATCAGAATTATTAAGAATGGTTTTAATTTTGTTACTTCAATTCCTCTTTCTATAATAATTTGGCTGTCCGCTGATCATGAACTGTGACACCGTTTAAAGCAATGGAAGCTCGAAAGTAAACACAGCCGATGACGACAGGCAATTGCATCCAAAATGTTGCTAAAACTGCACTTCAACAATTTTAGAATGTTCAAAATAGGCAACCTTTACCCTAACAAACGACTCGTCAAAATAACTTCATCCAAATTTGAACATCAACAGAATATTTGAAATACTAGATTCTACTAGATTTCAAATTCGACAGCAATAGGTAAGGAAGAGGCTTGCTATACAATTTATAGGTAAGGAAGAGGGATGCTATATAATTTATAGGTAATGAAGAGGCTTGCTGTATAATTTATAGCTAAGGAAGAGGCTTGCTATATAATTTACATGTAAGGAAGAGACTTGCTGTATAATTTGTAGGTAAAGAAGAGGCTTGCTTTATAACTTATAGGTAAGAAAGACGTTTGCTGTAAAATTTATAGGTAAGGAAGAGGCATGCTATATAATTTACATGTAAGGAAGATGCTTGCTGTATGATTTAATAGGTAAGGAAGAGGCTTGCTATATAATTTATAGGTAAGGAAGAGGGATGCTATATAATTTATAGGTAAGGAAGAGACTTGCTATATAATTTGTAGGTAAAGAAGATGCTTGCTGTATAATTTAATAGGTAAGGAAGATGCTTGCTATATAAATTATAGGTAAGGAAGAGGCTTGCTATATAATTTATAGGTAAGGAAGAGGCTTGCTGTATAATTTATAGGTAAGGAAGAGGCTTGCTATATAATTTACATGTAAGGAAGAGACTTGCTGTATAATTTAATAGGTAAGGAACAGGCTTGCTATATAAATTATAGGTAAGGAAGAGGCTTGCTGTATAATTTATAGGTAAGGAAGAGGCTTGCTATATAATTTACATGTAAGGAAGAGACTTGCTGTATAATTTAATAGGTAAGGAATAGGCTTGCTATATAAATTATAGGTAAGGAAGAGGCTTGCTATAGAGGCTTGCTGTATAATTTATAGGTAAGGAAGAGGCTTGCTATATAATTTATAGGTAAGGAAGAGGCTTGATGTATAATTTATATGTAAGGAAGAGGCTTGCTGTACAATTTATAGGTAAGGAAGAGGCTTACTATATAATTTTAAGGTAAAGAAGAGGCTTTCTTTAGAACTTATAGGTTCAGATAGAGTATCTCGAGCTAAATCTAGCCTTGAATATTTTTACGCGCTTCAAAAAGGTACCCTGATAATTCTACCTCGGATTCAAAGTCGAAACAGCCAAAAAAAATCGATTTTCATGATTCAAATCAATATGTATTGAAAAATAGCACTTTGATGTTTTGCATTGGAAGTTCATTCTGCAAATAATTACTTTAAAAACGTGCTTGATTCATTGTTGTTAATGAGTTATGTACGTTTTACAAAAGTGTTGTCGTTTTAGCCCTCTTTACAACATAACTCAAGAACCACAGCACCCACAAAAATATCTGTGATATTTGAATTCTTCTACACGCTCGCTATGAAATGATCAATGCAATTTTTGCCAAAGTTCACTATTAGTTCGCAAGATGCTGTGAATTACCAAATCACAACAGTTTAACATAGTTGGTAACTATAACGTACCCAAACAGGTTGTTCCTCCATTGACTCCTCGTCCGTTGACTGGTGGTGGGATACTCAGTAGAAGACAGGATATAAACAAAGACACAAATAAGCTTGATCTAAACGATAACAAAAAGTCCGCTCCAGCCATATTATTTGTTGTATAACGCTATATACACTTCCTGTATTGCACAGCTTATTGCCTGGCCTACATGTATATCAATTCACGTAACAGGTTAGTTGAAAATCTCACAGAATCATGACAGGGTCATAGCAGGAGGGTGAAAGTGCATAGGAACAATGCCGGAAACTACGTCACGCTATTGTTCGACCTAGGCTACATATTTTTTAACGCATGCGTGTTTGTCAATACAGCTTTAGTCTCCTCCACCTTCGCAACACGGTACGTGGGTCTGGAATCACACTGACGGCGGAGGAGAATACTAGCTGGTCAGACAGTTTAATTTTATCAAGCATATAATACCTGAACAATCACCGTCATTTGATCGATTTACTACAGAATGTATATTTAGAATATAATTTTAATACGGTAAACCTGTTAACTTATATATTTGTGTACTAAAGTATAAATAAATAAATAAATCATGTCGAAGACAAAATGGCCGCTAATCCGCCTATTGTCTAGACCTAGGATACATATTTCGAATGAGGGCAGCAGACTAGGATGCCTATCCCTTTGTCTATTATTCCTGGTCATAGACAAATTCAGAAATATACACACACAAAAATGACAAAAGTCGGCGGCGAGTCATGTGTATGCCCTTTATAAATGTCAAACGGACCGTGTCGACATTAAAGAAACTGGTGGCTCACTACTGAAATACCGTTGGTGCCACGGGGTAAGGGGTTGCATTATCACTTTATTGGCAACTCAGGGAGATTCGTGAATGAAAACAAACCGGCAACACTGTCTTGTTGAAGTTGTTTAGTGTGCTATCGTAGATAGTTGATAAAGTAGTGTGCTATCAGCAGTTGACAGTAAATAAAGTAGTTTGCTATCAGCAGTAGATAACGGATGAAGTAATGTGCTATCAGAAGTAAACACAGAAAACGTTTTTAAACGTTTCCTCAACACTTTTTCCTACCAGGACCACACTTGGTACACATGTTGCTTGGGTAAACAGGATAAAACAATATACAATGCTTTCTTTACATTGACTCAAAAATAATAACAAAAAAAATGGAAATAAGGGATTTGATGAATAGGAAGATACTTGCTATACAATTTTTGGGTAAGGATGATATTTGCTATAATAATGTAAAGGTAATGAAAAGGCTTTGCTATATAATTTATAGGTAAGGAAGAGGCTTGCTGTATAATTTATAGGTAAGGACCCAGCAAACACAAAAACGTTTTAAATAAGTTATATTTTGGGTTTTAGTTTAGGTAAAAACGTTTTAATGACATTAAAATGTCGGGTTATATAAAGGTCATGAAATCGTTTTAAAACGTTTTATATGAAAACACACTACAACAATATTTTAAAATGTTTTCGAAATGTCATTGTAAACTATTTTTGCAAACATTTTTGGCCAAATATTTTGTCAACACTTAAATAACATTGTGTTAAAATATTTGCACCCAGCAAACACATAAATGTTCTTAAAATGTTTTTTACAAAACGTTTTAACAACATTTAAATGTCGGGTTATATAAAGGTCGTGAAAACATTTTAAAAACGTTATTGTAAATATTTTGGGCAAACATTTTTTGCAAAATATTTTTTCAACCCCAAAATAACATTCCGTTTAGAATGATTTGTACCAAGTTTTCAAAAGTGTTTTTGGAATGTTATTAAAACGTTTTTATACCCTTTATATAACCCGACATTTAAATGTTTTCTGTAAAAACATTTGTGCTTGCTGTGCAGTTAGTTACCAACAAATGTTATTTAAACGTTTTATACCATTAATGTACCCTTTATATAACCCGATATTACCGTTCTGACAACCTTTTATAACCTTTTGCGAATGATGTCGAAAACGTTTTGTGTTTGCTGGGGAAGAGGCTTGTAATATAATTTATAGGTAAGGAAAAGGCATGCTGTATAATATATAGGTAAGGAAGAGACGTGCTATATAATTTATAGTTAAGGACGAGGTTTGCTATATAATTTATGGTATGGAAGAGGCTTGCTGTATAATTTATGGGTGAGGAAGAGGCTTGCTATATAATTTAAAGATAAGGAAGAGGCTTGCTGTATAATTTAAAGATAAGGAAGAGGCATGCTGTATAATTTATAGGTAATGAAGAGGTTTGCTGTATAATATATATGTAAGGAAGAGGCTTTCTGTATAATTTATACGTAAAGAAGAGGCTTGCTATATAATTTATAGGTAAGGAAGAGGCTTGCTATATAATTTATAGGTAAGGAAGAGGCTTGCTATATAATGCATAGGTAAAGAAGAGGCTTGCTATATAATTTATAGGCACGGATGAGGCTTGCAGTATATATAAATGTGTTAATACATGACACGTTACTCTGAAGGAACTGTACCTTTGGTATTGTAATATTTTATTATTTTAATTCCTGAACCAAACAAGATCGGATAATTAATTTATTTGTATAATAAGGTGGCTTTCGTGGACTTTTTGAAATTTGACAATTGACTGTGTATGTAGGCATGATTGGTTCGATGAACATTCTTTTACACCCATGAAAAAAAATAACTAAAATGAGGTATGTTTCAAGAAAGGAGTTTTGTAATTATTAAAATATATTTATGTATAGTTAGTTGATGAAGTAGTGTACTATCAGCAGTAGATAGATGATGAAGTAGTTTGCTATCCTATCAGCAATATATAGTTGATGAAGTAGTGTGCTATCAGCAGTAGATAGTTGATTAAGTAGTTTGCTATCAGCAGTAGATAGTTGATGAAGTAGTAGCTATCAGCTATAGATAGCTGATGAAGTACTTTGCTATCACCAGTAGATAGTTGATGAAGTACTTTTGCTATCACCAGTAGGTGAAGTAGTTTGCTATCAACAGCAGATATATGATCAAACAGTTTGCTAGCGGCAGTCGAAAGTTGATAAAGAGTGTGCTGCTAGCAGCAGTAGATACGTAGTTGATGAAGTAGTGGGTTATCAGCAGTACATAGTTGATGAAGTAGTTTGCTATCAGCAGTAGATAGTTGAAAAATAGTGTGCTGCTAGCAGTAGATAGTTGATGAAGTAGTGGGTTATCAGCAGTACATAGTTGATGAAGTAGTTTGCTATCAGCAGTAGATAGATGATAAAGTAGTTTGCTATTAATTTTTTCACATGAGACTATTTACCTGTGTTGGGAGTGGTGATATTCATTAACTTGCGAGTGATTGATTCTTACTAAAAATAGGCACCATTAGTATACATCATTCATGTCATTTATTCCGTGCAGGGAGGAGAGTTTTCGCATACAGTTATGATTGATTTGAATGTCTCATAGTTATGTTTAGTATTAGAGGAAATTCTACCCTTCCAGATAAAAACATAGTATCTACTTTGCTTTTTACTGCTAGATACTTTCTTTTTCTTTGAGAGCAGATTTGCTCAAAAAATATTCATGCCGTGTATTGAATGTTATTGACTTTACCTTATCATACCACTAATGGCAACATTTAAGAACACCGCAAAGCGGATATATTTTTACATAGATGTGTTTTCGCATCTAGTCAGAGCGTACTCACTACTCATGCTTTATATCCAAAGCATTTTCCGCCCTGATATGGCAGTTACGTCATCAGTGCGCATTTCGTAGGGCGCAGCTACAAATCGCTAGTGTTGGCTCAAAGCGCTGTCGCACACACGTACGCGCTTAAAGACGCCGCATCGATTCGCGCGCGAAACAGCTCTCTCAACGCTTTGACGTCACCGGGGCGACAACTCAATAGGCCGAAGGTTCCCTCGTCCGAAGGCTCCTTAGTCCGAAAGGTTCGCTAGTCCGGACACGTAATTTACCATTCGCTAGTCCGAATTCTGAAAAAGGTTCGCTAGTCCGAATATTGGGTTCTCTAGTCCGAGGGTTCGCTAGTCCGAATAATAAATAAGGTTCTCTAGTCTGAATATAGAATAAGGCTCGCTAACCCTAACCCCAACCCTAATCCTAAACCCTATTCATAACCCTAACACTAACCCTTATTCTATATTCGGACTAGAGAACCTTCGGATTAGCGACCTTATTTTGGTTTTCAGACTAGCGTCCCTTCTGACTAGAGAATCTTCGGACTAGCAACCCTTCGGACTAAAGAGAGGTCACGGTCACTGCCACATCAGAGTGGAAAATGCTTTTAGTCAATTTGCATTAGCGTTTCGCATATACCGGGAGCGTAAAATGCACGTGATACGTAAAACGCGGGACAGTCATCCAAATTTTGTACTGTTTTTCCTTTTTTGCAACAATTTTAAACTTTCAATATTTAGAAAGACAAGAGTGTTATTGTAAATTCCTTCTTAAGTTTACCGTCGGACCGGTTCTACTGCATGCTAATTTCCCGTACCATTGTGATGTGCCCGGGTTAATTTAATTTGATAATTTATCTTTGTTTACAATTTCAAGTTGGGAATCCCCTTGCCATGTAATCACAGTAAAGAAAGTCAGGACTATTTATGGATTGGGAATGACCGAGAATGTAAAATGGATAAGACATCCTTTTGGTAAATACCACAGGAAGTGCTGTGATGTTAACATGGTTAAAGGTTAATGTTCATAATTTGGCTTCAAGGGAATTTCCCGATTACATCATATGTTGTAAATGAAGAATGGGCTATTAATAATATTGATGCTTAGTATATAAGAAAATGTACATAGTTTTTGTCATAGTTATTAGAGTGTTGTTGTGGGATATGTAATATGCTTACAGTGCATGTGACTAAAACAGGTAATTGCGATCCAGACATAGTCAATTATGCTATCCAGTAATTACGGAGAAGATCTAAAATACGTCAAAGTGTACCCATCTTCAAAGAAAGGAACATGTTCTTCTGTCGACTTGACGGGGTCTTGTTTATGAAACAACACATCTGTATTCTGTAAGTGGAAACAGTGGGACTGCATACGAGGCAGGCCTATTTTGCATTAGAAATTGTGAGAAATATGAAATAATTGTTAAATCATATTTTACTTTTGATTAAAGATTCAGATATTGTTAACTTAATCAAAGAGTGTGTTTTGTTGTGCATTATATAGTGAATTTGGATAGGTGTTTTGGACTTGAGTCATTTTAACGACTCTTAACACTGACGCGTAACCTAATATACCTTTTCAAATCGAAGTTTTCCGAAGACAGCTGCCGTTTGTTTTGGACCCGGCACCCTTTTGAAAACCTGCGATCGTCACCGATGTGATCTATTTAGAGCTACTGCGTTATCGCTTGGATATACAATGATTTAAAATACACTCTTAAAAATAGATGTACAAACTCTGTCGTTTTACACCTCTCTGCCCACAAAAGGTGCGAAATGACACATTTTGTTGCCACAATGGGCATATTTTACCACGATTTTGAGAGTAAAAGAATGGCTAATCACACATGTTATATAGTCGTTTACAAGATTATTTTAATGAAACAAATTGGAAGAAAAAACAACAATAACTAAAAGTCTTAAATCTTAAAAGTCTTAAAGGGGCTGTGCCATATTTTTTTTGAGGGGGACTAATTTGCCCATCTTAAATAGTCAGGATATAATTATAAGAGCCTTTTTTAGTGCGTTTTGTTTAAAGCTACCCCGTGGATGTGCACTTTGTTTCTTTTTGACTTGCCAATAAGCTCCCCTCCTATGGCCTCCCAAATAGTGCCTCCTCACACTCCTTTTTGCCCAGGCAAAATGTTTGCCCCTCCCACTTTTTTTTGCCCCAGACAAATAGTTATCGGACAGCCCCTTATTTGTCTTTCATAACATTACATAGATACATATAAATGGTATGACTATTATAATTGTTACTTAAAACGTATTAAAATGGGATTTCGTGATCACCCCCCGCCACTTTTCTCCCACAAAAATTCTTGTAGATCAATATCGTGAAATTTGAATTCAGTTCTGGTGCACCAGAACGAAATTACACCACATTGTCTATGGAGCAGTGTAATACATATAAATCATGCATAACTCTCATACGGAAAATCGGAATCAACTAAAATTTTTAGAATAAGCTTTTTTAGTGAATATCTACTGAAAAAATGTCATAAAAAGAGGATGCTAGGATCACGAAATACTCCTTTAAGGATTAATTTGATACAAATGTTTGAAATTGTCTGAAGTTTGACTCTCTTTGGGTGTATGGCGTGAGTCCATGTGTGTTAAAATCTCACCAATTGATGTATCCACAACAAAAGCAGCTTATGCTCGCGACCACCTTAGTAAAGTAGCTTAAATAGTGATTTTCACCACACCATAAGTCAATTTGGATGCAGAAAATATAAATGAAAGCTATAATGTCCGTTTTCCATTAAATTTTCATCTTGTTATTTTGTGCTTAAAATGCGCAATGACTGTCAAGGTCTCTATCCATTTTAATCCGAAACAACAAGATAAAAGTGAAGAACCCCACTGGCTATTTTGGCCGCTTAACGTGGGGGGGGGGGGGGACTTTATGCCTGAATTGCTCTGTTGATGTGACAAACACAACCAATTGGGTAGTTATGTTTAGGTAGTAAGTTAGGACAAGTGACAACATTACAAATAATTTAAAAAAATCGGATTTGAAAAGAAAGGAAGAAAAAAAGCACAAAAACAAAACAAAAATTAATTTCATATTATAAGATCGTATATTATGCCTTTAAAAGTCCATTAGGTCGTATAAATATTTTGTTTTGGTTCTCGTCTAGAAGGATATGACTTTTTTCTTCAATGAAAAATTAGCATTGTTGATCGTTTTCGGTATATTCCAACAGTGCTCGAAGAGAGGAGGAGTAAGTACGATTCTGAGGAATAACCCCCTAGAGTACCATTCGAAGTGATTCTTGTTTTCTTATAATCAAATTTGGGCCTATGTGGAATTTTTCTATGTAAGTTTTTGAAAAATGTAAAGCAAAAGAAATCTGACAAATCCTAGAGGGAACAAGAACCAAAACATTTTATTTTCTAAGATAGAGACGATGTAGTTGGTGGTTGGACGCCCGTACCCTGTGCGTATGTCTTTAATGTTTTTAATTAAATCCCATAATCGGTTTGTCCATCTTGTAAACATACACAAAATCAGCTTATTATCAAGATTACATTGAGATATTAGCAGCTTTAAGCTGTATAATATCCCTGTCATTGATACACGGCCAAGTCTGAGTATGCTTACTTGAAGAAATTTCCACGATCGCTAACTATCCAGAATGTACCTGTGACCAGCAGGCCACCTTAGTGATTAGTGGTGGTCCACACCAGTAGTCCAATTTTGATAGTGAAATCTACGTCCATTTTAGCAGAAGTTAAACAACAATATATCTATACATAAGGGACCGTTGAACATTTACGCCGGGGTCGGAGTTTTGAGAAACAAAACGACAAAAATATTTCGCGTTGCTCCCTTACGCATGAGAAACCAGATGGCAACTAACTTGCTCAAATGGGTTGGCTCTAAAAAAAGTTGTGCCAATAAACCAGGCAGTTTTCACGCTCCGTAGCTTACACTGGATATTGGAGCGTGCTCTTTTTATGCGCTCAAACCTTTCCCTATTTTATGTGTGAAAGGTCGTTCGTACACAGGTGAATGGACATCAAATGAGAGAATCGCACGAATATAAATGCGGACTAAATATCACATTAGTGTACTCAAGGAATGTAATGGTCCGCTCAAAATTTTCGGAAACCCCCTCCTTGTTTTCAATTTTTCCTCAATTTAAAAGACCCCCTCAAGAACCCAAAACAAGTTCGGATTCCCCCTTAAAACTCAAACTTCCCTTCGCGTAAAAACTGATTCTCAAGAAGGAGTATAACATGATACACATCTTCACTGTACAAGTCCACATACACAATCATTTCTCGTTACAACCGTCAAATATATCAAAGAAAAAAAAAAGTGCGAATAATGTGCCGTGATATTACACGTTTTTATTTCGCCAATGAAATGGGTTATAATGATTGTAATACCTCAGTGGAGTAAGGGTCGCTACAGACTTTTCGTGGATGTAGAATATTCAATGTATGATGTCGTCTTCGTTATCTATTCCCATTCTACTTCCACTAATGTTTAACTTCTAACGACTGTTTGATGACGTAAGATCGTTGATGTATTTCCACTAGACATTCTACATAACATATTTATCGATTGTACATCATAAAACATTCGTTAGACATTAAATATTACTGCAAATGGAATGAGAATATGTAACTTAAATAACGAAAATACTTATTCAAAAAGTATTTTACGTCCAATACTTGAAGTCTGTATAAACTTACATCAACCTCACTTCCAACAATAGAACTTATTGGCATACACATAAAAGTCATTTTCCATAAGGCACCAGACCCAAATTGGTTCGATCTTTGGATCGACCGTCGATGCTGCTTCGATGCTTGAAGTTAATGAACTATCAATTAATTAATCAGAATTACTGGTAAATTTGTTAATTGTATTGGTCAATATTATTACATGCACAGATTCATATGTAATTACAATTAACAATAATCAATTAATTGATTTTATAAATAATAAGGATCGACCGAGCATCGATTGTCGATCGAAAGATCGAACTAATTTGGTTCTATTGCCTAATAATCCCAAAGTGGCACACTAAGTGTCGAGACATTTATGTAACTTGGCAAAAATGTGCAAATATTTTGGCACAAATCATTTCTAATGTGGCCACAATAGAGCACCTTAACATAATAGTTATTGAGCAGGAAATAGCCACCTGAATAGGCGCTGCAATATTGAACATTATATAGAACTTATCGGCAAACACATTTTGTGTTAAAAACGACGACAGAAACCAGGCAAAGCGTTGTAAATAGTTTGTTCCAATGGGCACGACGCCATTTTCAATTTGGTCAGAATCGAGCTCCTTAACATTAGTTCATGTGCAGGAAGCAGCCAACTGTCACCGGACTGTGCAACATTAAACATTAGGCTATTATAATAGAACTTTATCGACATGTACATTAGAGTCATTTTCCATAATGATTACAAAGTAGCACACTTAGTGTCAAAAACGACGACAGTAACGAGGCAAAACATTGTAAACATTTACGGTTCAGTTGGCACAATGCTATTTCGAATTTGGTCATAACAGAGCTCCTTAACATTAATTAATAGCAAAACAATTGCAATACACATTGGAGTAATTTTCAATGATGATTCAAAGGTAGCACATTAAGTGTTAAAAACGTGGCAAAGCATTGTGAATATATAGTTTGTTTCCATGGGCATTACGCTAATTCGAACTTGGTCATAATAGAATTCCTTAACATATGTTCATGAGCAGAAAATAGCCAACGGAATGACCTCTTATCTGCCATGTTGAACATTATCTAGAACTTATCGGCAGACACATTGGAATTATTTTCCATAATGATTTCAAAGTAGCACATTTAGTCAGGCCGTTGTAACTCATATGCTAGCGCAATACAAAAAGGTGGCGACAGCGTCGGCTTTCCCTGTGTATTACCCTGCACTAACATGGCGTCCAATGGCGTCTCCCGGGCGGGGCCATTTTGGAAAAGTAAAGAAAAATGCTGCTGCCACCACGATAGTACTAAAAGCTACGTAAAAAAATAGGCGTAGTGCTGTGGAGACTTACTTTAATATGACGTCACGAATATGCTAATTAAAGAAAAAATGCTGCTGCCATCTACGTCCACATGTTGCAAGCGTGACGATCGCCTGGCCTCACGTCGACGAACGGAGTTTCAAGTCCATCGCACTACGTGCTCTATATACTTAGTCCATGATTTAGTGCTGAAAACTATGACAGTAACGAGGTAAAGCATTGCAGATATTTTTGGTTCAGTTGGCAGAATGTCACTCCGAATTTGGTCAGTCACAATAGAGCTCCTTAACATCAGTCCATCAGCAGCAAATAGCCACCTGAATGGGCGCTGCAATACTAAGTATTGAACATTATATAGAACTTATCTGCAGACACATTGGATTCATTTTCCACAATGATTCCAAAGTAGCACATTTAGTGATGAAAACGCCGACAGTAACGAGGCAAAGCATTGCAAATACTTTTGGTTCAGTTGGCACAAAGTCATTCCGAATTTGGCCACAACAGAGCTCAATAGTTTATGAGCATAAACTGCAATGGGCGCTGCAATGTTGAGCATTATATAGAACTTTATCGACATACACATTAGAATCATTTTCCATAATGATTCCAAAGTAGCACATTAAGTGTTAAAAACGACGACAGTAACGAGGCAAAGCATATTTGTTTCCATGGGCATTACGCCAAATCGAACTTGGTCAGAATAAGCTCCTCAACATAATATACAGTTCATGAGCATGAAATAGCCAACTGCAATATTGAACATTATAGAGAACTTATCGGCAGACACATTGGAGTCATTTTCCATAATGATTCCAAAGTAACACATTTAGTGCTGAAAACGGTGACAGTAAGCATTTCAAATATTTTAATTCAGTTGGCACCAAGTCAATTATAATGTGGCCACAGTAGAGCTCATTAACATGATAGTTCATCAGCAGGAAAGAGCCACCTGAATGGGCTCTGCAATATTGAACATTGACTCCTGTTCACATCTTATTTTTTATTTATTTTTTTGTAATGTCTTGTCTTGTCCTGTTTGTATTTGTATTTTCGTTTGTACTGTTTGCCGGCAACCCGCACCCACCAGCTTGCTCCCCGCGTGTTGCCCCACAACTTTATTTTAGCTTTTTATTGATGCCCCTCTTAATCTTGTCTCAGGCCCACTCTTGTCCTGTCTCTTGCCTTCTAATAGGTTGTTTGTTCTTACGTGGTCGCATTTGACTGTCATCAGTGGGCTTGTGATCGGATTCACTACTTTGCTTTGTATGTAATTGGTTTGAAAATTATGGCATTTGTCATTTATACTATGTATTTTTGAAGTTGTGAAATAAATGTTTCTTGAATTGAATTGAATTGAATTGAATATAGAACATATCGGCATACACATTGGCAAACCTATCGGTAGACACATTAGATTCATTTTCCATAATGATTCCAAAGGAGAACATTAAGTGTCGAAAACAACAGTAACTAGGTAAACAAATAGTTTATTTCATTGTGCTATTCAGTTGAAATCCATACACCCCTTAATATGTATTCGAATTTGGTCACAATAGAGTTCCTTAAATTAGTTCATGAGCAGGAAATAACCAACAGGTAAATGGACAATGCAATATTGAAAGTCCTGAGGATCTAGCCTGGCAACAGCGTGCGAATAAATCGCGGGCCCTCGGCCCAAATGCCCGTGGCCATTAATGGTGACCCGTTGGTACTCAATCCGTAATAATATATGTAATAATCAGCCACTAGAATGGAATCAATCATATCAATAAACGTATTTCCTCTGCGGACCTGTGTCAAGTTGGTCTTGCGAAATTGTGACCATTTCCATTAAGTTTTAGAAAAAACTTTTCAACCCACTTTTTAAAGGTTAAGAGCACCTTGCGAAGCGAATAGTATGTATACTCGATCAAAATTAACTCATCAAAGGCCTAACACGAAAGACTTTAGCCGTAGTCTTATCAGCCACAGCAAGTTTATCATGTGAAAGAAATGCCATTCCTTGAGGAAAGAACAATCCGTCAGCAATTTTACCAACCAACTCACCATCGACGTATTGCCTTAATGAACCTGAACCAAATAAACCGTCGCTACACGCAGCTATGACGCTACGCTGATGAAAAGACACTCCGCGTACACTTGGGGCTCTGAATTCGGAAACCATAGCACCTGATTCCACGTCAAAGATACATACTTTTTCAGCTTCGTGGTCACTGACTGCAAATTTACCATCGTTGAACGTCATGAAGGCGGGTGTTATCCCTACGTCTAATGTGCGTAGGAGACCCTTGGTGAGGTTATGCGTGGATACCTTGTTTGTTATCTTATCTGCTACGAGGAAATAGTCGCCCTCAACGTTGGCAGCGATACAGTCAAGATTGACCTTTGAACCTGAAAAAACAAAACAAATAAGAATAAACAACTAATTAGCTTGGATCATCAATCTTTTAATTCCGATTACACATTGGCATATTACAGTTGAAATCAATACTCCCCGTATGGAAGATACTACCAGTATCTGCCACACAGGGAATGTTTTAAAGATAAACGTGTCACTCATTCAGCTAACCCCATTTAAAAGTCGCACTCCCTGTGTGGAAGATTAAGGGCATATTGTCCATAGGGGGTGTATGGATTTCAACTGGAATAACCTATTGTTGTGGTTTTATCTCATACTGACGAATCTGAGATAACAATAAACCACCATTTGGATTTATATGACCGTAGAGGGCAACATTTTAAAGTTTTGCTGTGATTAGAATCTGCATGGTATTTAACAGAAGAAGAAGAAGAAGAAGAAGAAGAAGAAGAAGAAGAAGAAGAAGAAGAAGAAGAAGAAGAAGAAGAAGAAGAAGAAGAAGAAGAAGAAGAAGAAGAAGAAGAAGAGGAAGAAGAAGAAGAAGAGGAAGAAGAAGAAAAAGACGAATACAAGACGAAGATAAAAGAAGAAAAAGAGAAAGAAAGAAAAGAAGAAGTCTAGGAGGAGGGAGGAAGAAATAGAAGAAGAGAAAAAGGAGGAATAAGCAAAGACATTTCATTTCATTAAAATACGACGCTTTGAATTGAATCATGTTAGTAAATAAGAACCCTGAGGAACCCTCTTGACTAGCGGCAGTCCTAATAGTTAATTAGCTTTAGTCTCCTAAACCACTAGAAGGGGTCAAAGGGTAATTGAAAGAGCACACAACATCGATTTCAATTACTGTCCTACGTCATTAGTGTGTCAACACATTGTGTGCTGCGAATAGGAAATCATTAAGACAACGCAGACGTACTATGATGGCAAGAGTGTCTGTACGTCGGATATTTTGGGTATGTTTGCGGAAACATATGTGCACGGTCAAAATTACTCGTATACAGGTATTAAACTTCCATATATGCTATTTACATAAAAAATATTTGAAACTATATTACCGATTTCACACATTGTATTATAATAGATCTATTCACTAAAATAATATATCTTGGAATACGATTACTAAATACATTCCCTTCATCCTGGCATACCATTATGTGGTAAACTCACTTTACATTAGCCTATACACAAACGCACATATAATGTAGTCTTACTACATCATAGAATACAAATTTTGGAAGTTTTGGCTCTGTACAAACGTATATGTAAAATTGATTTTCGGCCAAAACAAATCTACAAAATACGATTTTCCTCAATATAAGAGGAAACGACTACTTCAATCTATTCACTAAAATAATATATCTTGGAATACGATTACTAAATAAATTCCTTTCATCCTGGCATACCATTATGTGGTAAACTCACTTTACATTAGCCTACACACAAACGCACATATAATGTAGTCTTACCGTCCTGGATACCATGTAGACTCACTTTACATTAGCCTATACACAAACGCACATACATTATGTAGACTAACTACATCCTGCATACCATGTGGTACACTCACGTTATCTAAACCTATTCAGAAACGCACATATAATGTAGTCTTACTATATCCTGGAATACCATTAAGTGGTAAACTCGCTTTACATTAGCCTATACACAAACACAAATATAATGTAGTCTTGCTACATCATAGAATGCAAATTTTGGAAGTTTTGGCTATGTACAAACGTATAGGTAAAATTGATTTTCGGCAAGAACAAATCTACAAAAATACGATTTTCCTCAATATAAAGGAAACGACTACTTCAACCTCAACAAGTAAGAAGCAGTAGCTCTTGGAATAATTTTACAGGAGCGAAATGAAAATCATTGATTTTACTGTTGAAACCAATGGTGGGCCTCACCAACACCCTCTATGGTCAGATTTGACGGTCGGTCCTACCCCGGGTAAGGTCCTGTGGTAACAAATTTATCACCTAAATGAGCGCAAAGGATGGACCTACGATTAGCTTAGGTTGTTTGGGCGTAAATGCGTGCCTTCTTTGTGACAGGTTGTTGGTACAACACCTCCCCCCTCGTAGTTATAGGGTTAATAGATACATAAAAACACAGTTTCAGGCGCACCGTGTATGGCAGTAATAATGATATCAAACTATCAGAATGTTCCATGGCAGCCCTGTGGCTTATTCAGCTCAGAAGATTTCTTGGGGCCCTGTGACTTATTCCGCTCAGAAGGTTCCATGACTGCCCGGTGGCATATTCAGCTCCGAAGGTTTTAACGGCTGCCCAGTGGCTTATTCAGCTCAGACGGTTCCATGGCTGTTCTGTGGCTTATTCAGCTCAGAAGTTTCCATGGACCTGTTCTGTGGCTTATTCAGCTCAGAAGGTTCCATGGCTGTTATGTGGCTTATTCAGCTCAGAAGGTTCCATGGCTGTTCTGTGGCTTATTCAGCTCAGAATTTTAAATGTGCTGCCCTGCATGTGACTTATTCAGCTCAGAAGGTTCCATGGCTAATTTACGTGTACTAAATGCGAAAGAATTCTAGCTATAAATAAATCATTTTTAAAAACTTATTCGATGTATAGGAGTAATGGTTTGCTATTCGTATAACATTAATACGGCAGCAACTATTGGCTCATATCTTTCACTACACAACGCATGGTGTTAAACTCGCCATTGAGTGCAACGCTCGGCGCTCATGAAGTGATTACACTGATTTGAAACGCCGCGCCGTGTCCAATTTCCATCAACGACAGGTTTGGGATAATATGAATACAATCCAGTCTCATCTCAAATGACATAGTTCAATAACGACCAATGAGCAACCATAGCATAACATTTGACCTCAATGTGGTGGAGTATGAGTTTTTGTACCAAATCCAATCAAAGGTCATTGTATGCGTGTGTAAACATATAAGGGTTAAACACCTTTGGCCGGACGGATGAGACTGTTTGACATCGGGATCGACTGAATCTTGACACGAAATTGCTTGTTAATAATGTACAACCTGAACTAGTTTCATATTAGGCTATTCCTGTTGAAATACATACCCCCCTATGGAAGACTTGGCCTTATCCTTCCACACAGGGAGTGTAGATTTTAAATGAAGTCACCCATTCTGATAACCCAATTTGAAATTCACACTCCCTATGTAGGAGACTAAAGTCACTCATATCCAACATGGGGGGTGTCATTTAAGTGGAATAGCCCTTTGCGACAACATTGTTACAACACAGAAGCGACGGTGTGAAGCGAGAGACAGTGAATAATTGATGGGACAATATTTTGGACATTTTTCATATTTTTACAGCTGTATTAAAAGATATAACCCAACCATAGCTAGATATTTTGGAATGTATTACGCTAAATATGGCGATAAAAATCAGAATCGTAGTATTATTTATGCATGCGTGATGAGCGAGAGACATGATTGGACATTATTTTGGACTTTTTTCATATTTTTACAGGGCTGTTAAAGCCATATTATAACATTTCTGTAAAAATAGATTAGTATTTATTTTCCATAAAATGTTAGCTTTAACTGTCAGATATGTCCCCTTTTAATTTTGAGCCGAACAAGTGAGGTAAAGCATAGAAAATTGGAATTTACTAGTAGCGCCCAAGTATGTTACTCCCGCGGTTGTAATACGGTACGATCCTCGGGGTGTGTGTGTATGTGTATCCCGCACGCCGTGTACGTACTGTGCATACGTGTTCGCCTAATATTTCCATCGTAATAATAAAACGCCGGTTACATCGTTTTATTCAAAATCTTGGATTTTGACAAAACTACAGCACCTAAAGTCTTGATTTTTGCAGAGTATCTTTATTGACTAAAGTTCATTACAATCGTGTAAAAACCAGAATTTAAAAAAATGTTGAGGGCGTTTTCCTCAGCAAATGTTATAATATATAAGTAAATAAAGTAGTCAGCCACCTGGACAACCGATTCTTTAGAAATGCTTAGTCGCGCTAAAAGTCGATCGATACATGTGTAAAATCAGCACAATATTTCAGAGATACACCTTTTTGCTATGAAATTAATTTTCTCGGTCAAATATAAAGCAATAATTTTTTTTCTTCAGTAATGTCAGTTAAAAACTTGGTGCTTGAATATACATTTTTTTTAAAAATCCTGGTGTTAAAATTAAGCATCAAATTGTGTCTTTTAGTGTGATATTTTTGATTTTTATAGGCCTTGAATTCGCTCGCGAGCTTTTTACGGAATTCATGTTTTAGCGTCTCAAACTAATATAGTTTGCTAAAGAAAGATATTTCCCACCCCTGTAAGGCACATCGTGTGGGTCTATATGTTATAGTTTTGTCAGAATTTCCGTTTTTGTTTTACCCTTTTTCCCTTCATGCTCCGAAAATGTCAAAGTCAGTACTTTTATCTCGAGAGCAACCAGCAGAAATAGTCGATATTTCCTTTGTTGTTTATCATGTTTATCCAGGTCAATTTTCCAATGAAAGCAAATTGCCCGACCAGCGATTTGGTAGCCCAAATCCCCAATTGAGTGTTCTGGTTAAACATGATCAGTAGGAGCGCTATAGGCCTGGGAATTTCTTTGCTGGGTCATTCCATATGAAATCAAGGAGTCGCCCCACCTGACCCCCTCAGATTTGCTTTATGTTTTAGTCATATGTTGTACCTGTAAAAATATTAAAAACTTGCAAATTTGAGGTCTGTATCTCATACGGATTTTCTGTGGCAGTCATTTAAAGTTGGAGTAGGGGGGTCTAAATTTGGACCCAAAAGTTGCCCTTTAAATAAATTTTATCTTTGGGAGGCTGTGTCTTCTTTATAAAAAGAGAGAGAGGTCTGAAACTTTGTGTACACACTAACTGCATGCCCAATTTGTCAAAAAATAAAAAATAAAAAAATTCTGTAATTGCGCGTTGTGTCACGGGGTCATTAAATATGCAAGAAAAAATGTAATGTTTTGTAAACTGGCAAGTTTAGCCCCCCTAAATTAACATTTTTTTGTCAGATTAATAATTTTTTGTTGTCACTGATGCTATATATAGGATAAATACAATGCATATCCAAAAAATTGAGGTCACAACTCATTTACATTTCGAACAGCGCCCTCACGAAGATGAAATTTATTGCACATTCAACATTTTCAGGGGGCCCAAAGTCGATGTGGTCCACCTTCAAAATTTATAAAACATCACTTTTATATAACTACTAGTCTTAAATTACAACTTTGCTAAGTCCCAGTAATTGTATAGGTTGACTTCATATAAAATGACAAGCCCAAAGTTGACCATTTTCTTATGATTGCATGTAGTGCAAATGTGCCGAATTCGGAAGGCTTGAAAGTCAAATTGGCCCAAATATTGAAAATAAAATGGAAATAAAAACTAAATAGGGCCAAAAACTATGCATCTAGTCATTTATTTTCAATATTGTGCCATTTTGACTTTTAAACCTTCCGAATTCGGCACATTTGCAGTACATGCAATCATAAGAAAATGGTCAACTTCGGGCTTGTCGTTTTATATGAAGACAATCTATAAAATTACTGGGATTGAGCAAAGTTGCAATTTAAGACTAGTAGTCATATAAAAGTGATGTTTTATCAATTTTGAAGGTTGAACACATCGACTTTGGGCCCCCTGAAAATGGTGAATTTGCATTAATTTTCATCTTCGCGAGGGCGCTGTTGGAAATGTAAATAAATGGTCACCTCAATGTCTTGGGTATGCATTGTATTTGTCCTATATATCACATCAGTGACAACAAAAAACAATTAATCTGACAAAAAATGTGAATTTAGGGGGGCTAAACTTGCCAGTATACAAAACATTACATTTTTTTTGCATATTTAATGACCCTGTGACACAACGCGCAATTACAGACATTTTTTTTTTACTTGTTGACAAATTGGACATGCACTTAGTGTGTATACAAGGTTTCAGACCTCTCTCTCTATCTCTTTTTATTAGGAAGGTACAGGCTCCTAAAGATGAAATTTATTCAAAGGGCAACTTTTGGGTCCAAATTTAGATCTCCCTACTCCAACTGTAAATGGCTACCATAGAAAATATGTATATATTGAAAATGAAATGGAAATAAAAGTAAATAGGGCCAATAACTACTCATCTAATCATTTATTTTTAATATTGTGGCCAATTTGACTTTCAAGCCTTCCGAATTCGGCACATTTGCACTACATGCAATCATAAGAAAATGGTCAACTTTGGGCTTGTCATTTTATATGAAGTCAACCTATACAATTACTGGGACTTAGCAAAGTTGTAATTTAAGACTAGTAGCTATATAAAAGTGATGTTTTATAAATTTTGAAGGTGGACCACATCGACTTTGGGCCCCCTGAAAATGTTGAATTTGCAATAAATTTCATCTTCGTGAGGGTGCTGTTCGAAATGTAAATGAGTTGTGACCTCAATTTTTTGGATATGCATTGTATTTATCCTATATATATCATCAGTGACAACAAAAAATAATTAATCTGACCAAAAATGTGAATTTAGGGGGGCTAAACTTGCCAGTTTACAAAACATTACATTTTTTCTTGCATATTTAATGACCCCGTGACACAACGCGCAATTACAGAATTTTTTTTTTTTTTTTTTTTTGACAAATTGGGCATGCAGTTAGTGTGTATACAAAGTTTCAGACCTCTCTTTCTTTTTATAAAGAAGGCACAGACTCCCAAAGATGAAATTTATTTAAAGGGCAACTTTTGGGTCCAAATTTAGACCCCCCTACTCCAACTTTAAATGGCTGCCACAGAAAATCCGTAAGAGCTAAAGACCTCAAATTTGCAGGTTTTTAATATTTTTACAGGTACAACATATGACTAAAATATAAAGCAAATCTGAGGGGGTCAGGTGGGGCGACTCCTTGATTTCATATGGAATGACCCTGCTATATTGAAGTTCTAGCAACACTGTAGCCATGCCGGTATTCCTATTAAACCCAGGGATATCGATCCACAATGCTAGTATTAGCCTTAGATTTCACGCGTTGATTTTGAAAAATGGTCAGCCGGCAGTAAAAATGGTGAAATGAAAATGCAAATTCTGACAAAACTATATATATCGTCACGGTGATGTGAGAAAGTTGGGAAAAATCCTTCATTAGCGAACTATCTTACTTTGAAAAGCTAAAAGGTTGATCCAAAAAAAGGCTCGCGGGCAGAGTTTAAGCCTATCAAAATCGAAAATCTTACACTAAATGACTAAATTTCACGCCTAAGTTTAACACTAGAATTTGAAAAAAAATACAGTATCAAGCATTACAATTTTTCCTGACATTTACTGAAAAAATGAAAATGATTGCTTTTCATTTGGCCGAGAAAATAAATTTTACATCGAAAAGGTGAAACTAAAAATTTAGCTCATTTCAACACCAAATTCGATCGTTTGTATTGCCTCATTAAATGACTGAGTGAGCCTTGCATAACAAAAGAATCGGTTGTCCAGGATGCTAACTGAAAGATGTAACCTCATCTAAGCTAGATATTTTGGGATGTAATACGCTATTATGGCGGTAAAAATAAAAATAAAAACTCTTTGTACAACTCGCATGCGTAGTGAGCGAGAGACAGTGAATAATTGATAAGACAATATTTTTTCATATTTTTACAGGGCTGTTATTATAAGTTACAGGCCCGGTCACACTGTGACGAATAGGGGTGAACGGCAAGCGACGTTAAACTGCGAATTGCAATTTTGAATTTACCGCCACTCACCGTGTGCTGCCGTTAGTTGTCGCTGACGAATCCGTTAGCGACCGCAGGCGGCCGCAATTATTCGTCGCGTTCGTCGGCAAACTTTCAACATGTTGAAAATTTTGTGACGGCAAAAGAATCAGTTGTGATTCCGTTCAGATTTCGTAGGAGACCGCAACCCTCATTTCTTTGACGTTTCCATACCGTGCGAAGCCGTGTCTAGTCGTTTTGAGGTCGTCACAATTTCGTTGGTAGTCGTTGGTAAACGTCACTTCGATTTCAATAGACTACCCGGCACGATGCAATTTTAAAGTTCATATAAAAAAAAAATAATATCAATAATAATCAAAAATATTAATATTTCTGATTATTATTGATATTGTTATTGATATTGATGTTAATATTTTTGATTATTATTGATTTTCATATTTTGATTCCTATTGATATTTATATTTTTTTGATTATTTTTGATATGTGTAATATTTTTTTATTATTATTGATATTGATATTAATATCTTTGATTAGAATAGGCCTAATTAATATTGATATTAATATCTTTGATTATAATAATTGATATTGATGTTAATATTTTTGATTGTTATTGATATAGATATTAAAAGTTTAGATTATTATTTATATTGATTTTACTATTTTTGAATATTATTGATATCTATATTGGTTTTTTATATTATTATTGATATGTGTAATATTTTTGATTATTATTGATATTGATGGTAATATTTTTGATTATTATTGATAAAGATATTAATAGTTTTGATTATTATTGATATGTGTAATAGTTTTGATTATTATTGATATGTGTAATATTTTTGATTATTATTGATATTGATGTTAATAATCCTGATTATTATTGATATAGATATTAATAGTATACAAATATATACTGCCATGAGAGGTTCTGGTTAAAACTATGGGCCCGAGAAAATAGTACTATTGATCTCAGCGAGGGACCATAGTTTTAACCAGTACCTCGAATGAAGGCAGTACTTATTTGTTTTATATCCTTCATTCATAGATTTTTTGTTCATTGATTGGTTAAAAGATTAAATTAAAACTCCACCATGTTGCGAGAAAGGCCTAGGTAGGCCCTATGCACGGTAGACCGGTTTAGGCGGTCCAAGGACTCCCACTGCAATGTCATGCATGTTCATGTGCTCCTGGTTTTTTAAGCGTACTCATTGTCAGTGTGTATTTGTTCAAGTTGTATCTTCATTCCACTTTGCCTTCATTCATGTCATTCATAGATTATTCGTACAAAGATTAGTGTAAAAAGATTTATATTTAGGCCTAAACTTGAAGGCCATCATGCATCCATCGGGATAGGCCTCCGTACGCACGGCACTAGGCCGGCTAGGCGGCCGGCGGTCCAAGACTAGTCTCGCACTGTCAGTGTTTGTTTTTAAGCTTACCATGTCAGTATTGCTCTGAATCTGACTGTGTTGGTCTAAAACACATTCATGCGCTAGAACTGGTAACAATTCAAATTAAACAGCTGAAATCGTGATCTTCTTCAGCAGTAGCAGCCCACTCCAGCTTGATTTATATTTCGCCATTTTTGTGTTGTCGTTTCTCGGCAGTGACAAAATACTCTCATTAGTCAATGTCGACGTTCAATGTTATTGTTATACTTTATGGACTGCGACGTGGGTATGCTGCTATCCGTAAATAGTACATATCCATAAGTACTATTTACGGCTTGAAGGTACTATTTACGGACGTAAATAGTACTTTTTTGCACTTCCTCACAGAATAGTGTGTTTATTTTTGATCTCGTGACACACTTTTAACCAATCAATGAACAAGAATCTATGAATGAAGGATATAATTTGGATTATTATTGATATTGATTTTACTATTTTTGATTATTGTTGATATTGATGTTAATATTTTTGATTATTATTGATATTGATATTTTTGAGTGCATGGATGATCAGAACGTTGTGAAGAGTGGGAACGCCAAAGGGGACTATACGACCCGCACACAGGCTGCTGAGTCACGTCATCATCACCGCAATCCACCGTCAGCTGCCGTTCCTTGCCGCAAGCAAATCCGCTACCAGCCGTCTGACCTCGTTGCTTGTTGTCGGGCTCCGTCGAGACTTCGTCACTCATCGCCCAGACAACGTCCGGATTTGGTCGCTAGTCTCCGTTTCCTGCCGCAGCCTTTCGTCCCTTGCCGTCGTGTTGTCGCTAAAGGTCGTTCCCACTCGTCACCGAATCTTGTTTTTCCTCTTTTTGTCGTCGCTTTGCCGTCAACATTTTGTGAGTTTCACGTTCGTCACCTTTCGTTGCTTATCGTCCGTCATAGTGTGACCGGGCCTTTAGATGTAACCTCGCCATAGATATTTTGGAATGTATTACGCTAAATAGCGGTAAAATAAGAAATAAGAAATCTTAGTACTACTCGCATGCGTAATGAGCGAGAGACAGTGAATAATTGATAAGACAATATTTTGAGATGATAAGCCGAACTTTATAAACGTATTTTTAGAGGGCTAAAGTAAATTATGTTACTCATCATAGCTACTTGAGATATCTTTTAATAGATTAAGTTATGGTGGTAAAATTAGAACACATACTAGTATACTGCGTGCGTCATTAAGCGAAAGACTTTGAATAATTGATAAGACAATATTTTGAGACGATAAAGCTGGACATTTTTTTCATATTTTTGCAGAACGGTTAAGTAGAGAGCTAACTCATAGCTAGATATTTCGAAATGCTTAGAATGCGAAGTACAGTTTGTATTTTGATATCAATAATGCTACCTCTTTTCATGTAAATATTTAAAGTGTTTGTCACTGAATTTGAGTGCACGGTTAAATGCAGAGTAGGCCTACGTTAAATGAATGTGCTATCATCATCATCATCATCGTCATCATCATCATCATCATCGTCATCATCATCATCATCATCATCATCATCATCATCATCATCGTCATCGTCATCGTCGTCGTCGTCGTCGTCATCATCATCATCATCATCATCATCGTCATCGTCGTCGTTGTCATCATCATATCATCATCATCATCATTATCATCGTCATCATCATCATTTTCAAACATATACTTTTCTGATTCCTAACGTAGTACGATGATTAATTGCGAAACATGCATAGTAAAAACAAACCCTCCAAGCTGTGTACATTGTCTTTGCCCACATTGACCACAAAATAAAAAAAATACATTAAAAGATGATAAATGGACGAACATAATGTGCTTGTAGCCAGGAAAAAAGTACATGTAAACAACTGCACGAGAATATTTATATAATGACTTTACAAAACTTCACACAATATGTTGAATAATGAATCTAAACATACATGTAATTGGCAGGATTTGGTAAATGAATTCACATCAGACAGACATGACTACACCGCACTTGACAATAATTAACTTTCTTTCCATCAAAACCTGCTTGTCAACAGATGCTTCTCCTGGTTAACAACTCATACTTGCACCTATTATGAATATGTTATTGTGTTTTTATTTTTAAATATTCACATTTTGTGCAGAGTGTGTTTTTTCTTCTTTTTTTCTTTCCTTTTCACTCTTTTTTTTTCTTCGTTATTTCAATCTTTAAATGCTATGCCTGGCTAGCTGTATAGCTGTCCATAAGACTATAAAATTAACGTTTATTTTAAAGAATTATGTTAAATAAATAATAATAATTATTAAATACTTTTAAATTTTTTAAACATAGATGGAAATTGTGTCCTCAATGTGGATTGTGTTTTTCTTTCTTTCTTTCTTTCTTTCTTTCTTTCTTTCTTTCTTTCTTTCTTTCTTTCTTTCTTTCTTTCTTTCTTTCTTTCTTTCTTTCTTTCTTTCTTTCTTTCTTTCTTTCTTTCTTTCTTTCTTTCTTTCTTTCTTTCTTTCTTTCTTTCTTTCTTTCTTTCTTTTATTTCGTTCTTTCTTTCTTTGCTCACTCTGAAACTGCATAGAAATCTTAAGATTAGAATTAATACTGTGAAGCTTTGAAACATGTTAAGGGTCCACAATGTATTGTTGGTCGAATTTCATTATCTTAATCAATATATTTTAATATATAGTCTTGCAATACAATGCATTCTACAAATCATATACCGTATACTTTGGAAACATGCTTGATTTATTGCTGTTGGTGATGAGTTATGTACGTTTTACACAAGTGTTGTTGTTTAAGCCCTCTTTACAACATAACTCAAGAACCACAGGACCTACAAAACTATATCTGTGATATTTGAATTATTCTACGCATTCGATTTGAAATGGTCAATGCAATTTTTGCCAAAGCTCACTACCATTCGCAAGATGCTGTGAACTACCAGATAACCTAAAGGCGTGGGGTATGAGCGACCTTGAAGTACAGGTATCTGGAGAAGGGAAGCAACGAGTTACCCCAAATCACCCACAGCGACAGGTAGTGACTTGGCCGCCGAGTGTTAATATATATTTATTTTGGAAGGTTCGTGTTTGTTTTAAATTTTGGGGCGTTTTTCTAAAATTTGATATTTTTGGTGATATTTCAAAATAGCGACATGCCAAAGACAAATCTTTTTGCACATACTTTGTTATTGCTAAATACAACTCTTTTCTGCATACGTACGTTACAATTCGTTTTGGTGATTTAGTAATATTATTTTGTGACTGCATTTTGGCGTTTTCGATGCGATTTTAGGCTTACCGTGATTTAACGTTGATATCTGGTCTTGCTCCTTTTATAATTTTACTTTGATCGTTGGCTTTTGTAAATAACAGAATGTAGATTGGCTCTGAATAAGTCTCGTAGTCCTCTTGGTGGTTTTTTCATGATATATTTAGTTTGTATTTGCATGTAACAACCCAAAACCGACCTCTGATTTCAGGGTTGAAGGCTGTTTTCTGAATACTCGTGGACTCAAACAAGTGCACGAGTGGCGACTATGGTTTTATACTTCCCGCATTGATGATTGCGTCTACGCCTAACAATATACTTCCCCTGACCGAAATTTGACACAATTTTGACATATGTCAAAATTATGTCAAACAAAAACGATAAGAATTGGGACATTTATTTGACACAAATTTGACATAAATTTGACATATGTCAAATTTGTATAAAAATTTGACATATTTTTGACATAGTTCTATGTCAAAAGTGTGTCAAATCACATTTGTGTCAAAATCATGTCAAATATTATTTTGTGTCAAAATTATGTCAAACAGGATCATATTTGACACACTTTTGATATGTCAAATATGTGTCAAAATATATTTGATACATATTTGACATAGTACTTGGTTATGTTAAAATTGTATCAAATCGTGATCATATTTGACACACTGATGTGAATGCAGTGGTGGAGCTGCCGTTGAGGTGAGCCAGCACAGGGAATCCTTTTCTACCCTGTTGCCCAGGTGCATGCACAGCTTCCAGTCAGTGCCAAGCAGGGGTAGCGTTAACCCCCGATCGGGGGTGAATGACCCCCTAAATTTAAAAAATATTAATTTTTCACCCTCCATATATTGGGAATGTGCAAGCTCGGGGGTGAACTCTGACCCTCTACTTTTGGACCTTACTCCTACCCCTGACTACACTGCAAATTATTTTTCACCCCCGAGATTTAAATTTCACCCCATGTATTTGGATTTTCTGCAAGCTCTGGAGTGAAAAACACGGGAAAACAACCCTCGACTTTCGGGCCTTAATGCTACCACTGGTGCCAAGTTATTGGAAATCCCACTTGAGGGCAAAAAAATGCCACCAAATATTCAGATTTGTGCAAAATTGTGTCAAACAGGATCATATTTGACATACCCCGGTACTTTTGATATGTCAAATTTGTGTCAAAATAAATTTGATACATATTTGACATGTAGTTCTTGGTTATGTCAAAAGTATGCCAGAATGTGATCACATGGCTGCACCACAAAGGTGAGGGGCACGGAGGGGCTTAATTTTCCATTAAGCTTAAGTTTTGCCCAATGAAAACCAAAAATCACTGAAAATATTGATGAAAACATTAATGACAGAATTGGATGCTTTACGCCCAATATTTATTGATATACTATTTACCCGACTACCTCTCAACCAATATTTTACAGGTCAAGCTACAAGTTTAATTGTAATTTAATACCAAATTAAAATTTAAATACGGTATGCAAAAACAAACACATGTGACCTTAATACAGATTATTTCACATAAAGTTGTTGTGACCTTAATACAGATTATTTCACATAAAGTTGTTGATCGGTCGGAAAGAGCAATCTGACTTTTTTGGGCCAAATAGTGAGAAAAATAGTCTTAAGTTTGCCACTCATGTATTCTAAACAATAATTAGTACGACACATAATTAGTGCGAAGTTTTGACGGATCCATTTGAAATCATGAATCAGAAAAATGGTCTTTAAAGTTAAGTTTTATGTGCATGATCCAGATCTGCATGATCTTTAACAGTCCGAGTCAAAATTAGCAAGGTTCTTTTTTCACATTCTTCTTTGCGTAAAATCTGAATTCTGAACTCCTCATTTTGCATAACTGATATGTACAGCATTTTCTTCTTGATGAGTCGCCATTGATGAGTTGCTATTCCTGCCGCATTCGGATCCCTTTTCAATAGCATCTGAAAGCAAATTGAACAAGTTACAAATTAAATAAGCTTACACATTTGGTAGTTTTCTGAAACAACTGAAAAAAATATTTGGTGTCATCAACAAGAAATTCAGGATCATCAAGAGTATATGGTTGGGCAGGTATTTCCACATTACTTTTTTAGAAATTAGAATCCATCAGGGAAGAATCCATTACCTGGGATTTTTTTCTCCCAGATTGACCCAAAATACATTTTCGAAGCTCTCAAGCATGCCTAGTTCTCAAGTACCGTAACTATTTCTATTAAAGGTATGATAGGCAAACCTTAGTTAACACATTTGCTATACTCATGCAGCCAAATTGGTCCAAAAATACAATACAAATTTTACATACAGCACGGGTATACATAGAAAATTAAAAGAAAAGATTTTTCAAGGAAACCTGCATAAATATGTACGGTGCGTACGTTACCGTACCGTAATACTTCAATGAATAACAATGCAATAAATGTACTTATCTTACCATTGCTAATTAATATTTATCAGTCCATATGAAACAAGTTTGGTAAATTAGATAGTGTCATTCAGTTTACGCTTTCTCAGATTAGGTGTCCATTTTCTATCTTGCTCCATCACTTGCAAGACATTTTGATATAAATGAATTATAGGGGGGGCAAAGATTTTTGGCAGGCCAAAAGGGGGGGCAAGCATTTTTGGCAGGTCGAAAGGGGGGGGCAAGCAATTTTTGGCACAGATATTTTGGGCACCGTTTCTATATTACGCCCTAAAAGGCGTAGGAAAACATTAAGAACACGTTCAAATATGCAAAATTTCCAGCTCGCTGCGCTCGTATTATATGTTAAGACAATTTAAGGTTTTAAATTCGGGGTCCCCAAAATCTTGTATGTGTAAGGGGGGGCAAAGATTTTTGGCACGTCAAAGGGGGGGGCAAAGGTTTTTGGCACGTCGAAAGGGGGGGCAAGGTTTTTGGCACGGCCAAAGGGGGGCAAGCGATTTTTGGCAGACCATTTTGAGAATTCACCCCCCGGGTACACATAATTATTGCACCACCCCTAACCTGAGAAAGCGTAAACTGAATGATACTACCTAATTTACCAAACTTGTATCATATATGGACTGATAAATAAAAAGCAATGGTAAAAGTACATTTATTACATTGTTATTCATAAGGCAGCCACAGTGATGTGCAGTATAACGTAATGAAAACTAAATAGCTGCCTGATTTATTTGTCATTAAGTTAAAAACACCTACCATGCACAAACTTCAAGCTTGTAGTGCGCGATGGACCCATTTTCCATGCTATGCAGAAACGGCTGTAAATAGAGAAACATGCACATGGCAGCTATTATTATAACGTCAAATATGTCTGAAAATAGCTGCCTTTGTGATTAGTTCAAATGGATTTGCATTTTATTGAGTATTGTCTGAGATTTGAAGTACTATAAAACTTTCACTAAAGGCAGCTATTAATGTGTGTGTATAACTGTATACATAATACAATAGCTGCCAGCCGGACTTTAGCTGCCGGTTGCCTCTGTCCGAACTTTAAGCTCACGTGGACCCCCTTCCCGACCTCCGATTGAATTTAAATTTGGAGGGGATGATTTTCTAGTTAAATGGTACAGTTTGACACTAGGAGCAAAAAATATGGTTGAAATGAGGGGCACTTGATGCACCCCAACTGGTACAGACTACAGTGATAGCCAGGCTCACATCACACAGTATAGGTGGCGCTATTCGTCCATAGGGAAGTGGAATGTGCCTGTACGGTCCAAAAATGGCTTTACTGTGGTGCTCAATGGAAAAAATTACTAAATATTAATTTTGACAACCAAAACCTAGGTGATGTTGACTTATGTTGGTACTGGCATAATAATGGATTCATAAGCTATCACATAGTGCAATCCATGTTCCACCAAGTGGACGCTCGTTAAAGCGCAAAAGCAATTTGTGTGCAAATCAAGACCATCCAAAACAGCTTTCTTACAGTAAAGAATAGGAGGTCATCTGGGGTCACATACAGTAGTGTACATTGTACATGTGCCTGCTGTCACAATTTCACACACACAATTTTGGACAATTAGGTGACACTATTTTTGTCTGTAACTTCAAAAGTATATGCACTAGAAACATGATTGACCCCTTATTGTTTAGGTAATTTGATTCTCTTTCAAATGAAAGAACTTTCAGCTAAAAATATTGAACTTCAAAATTTTATGAACGTACCTAACAGTGATACATGTAGTGATGTACTGTAGTCATGTGTATAAGTAGAAGTATAGGTAAGCTTAAAATACATTTTTTAATTTTCAAAAATGTTGACTGTATACTTACCATGTGCTTTATCCAGTACATACAGCATCCGATGATGCAGTTTAGTCTTAAATTGATTGGTACTCAGTATCAGCATGAACAGCCAAAACTAAAATCTTACTCCATTGTCCCACCATGCTGCATGCATTCATGAATCACGTCACACTGCAGTGCAGTCATAATTAAGATTCGTTTATTATATCACTCATACATAAATTCTAGACAGTTCATTGGTTGATTACCATTTATCATTTTTACTATCACCCTCTCCGTGTGATAGTCTTTACCATCATGTGCTCTGCCGTACTGCGCCTGCGCGCAGGCCGTGCGCTGACTCTTGGACTCGCCGATTTAGTTATGGAGTAGACCCCAAAATGTGAAGTATATCACGGCAAAACATGGTGTTATGTTGATGAAAAATGTATTTCCTACCTTAAATAGTATTTTAGTAATAGAATTTATGCATGAGTGATATAAAACAAATATTAACTGTCTTAAATTCGTGTAATGGTCGAAATATAATCACTCGGTGAAATATGTATTGTTCCATTCCACTCGCCGTTCCGGCTCGTGGAATGGAACAATCCATCTTTCACCTCGTGATTATATTTCGACCATCACACTCATAGACAGTTAATATTTGTATACTATATAATAGCTCAAGCCTGTCCACCGAATCACACATTGTATATAATGTTCATGACTAGATGATATTGATGCATTCCTCCGTTGGCATGACAGACTGGCTTTTAAGCTTTTAAAACGAAAATTGAACCGTTAAAATTCAAATCCACCACCACAAGCTGCCATTTTCTTTTTCTTCTTCTGAATGGAAGTTCCTCCTTTATGTAGGAGCACCGAAACAAGAAATTCCCTTGGTTTAATGGTTAGCTGCATTAGCCCAGTGCATTAATGCCCTGTTAGTAATAGGGGGCTGTCATTTTTTCCCGAATGGGGGTGGGGTCGTGAAAATACTGGGGGGGGGGTCATAATGTTTATGCCAAAATGGGAGGGGGTCATAATTTATTTACACCAAAAATAGGAGTTAATTAAAATATTTATCATGAAGAGCGCAAAATTTTGTCCATGTTCCGCTCCCTTTCCTGACACTTACTAGGCCTATAAATGTTTTTTCACGCTTCACCCCTTAGTTCAAACAATGGATTGAGTCTGCGTGGGCAGAAGGGGGGGTCATATAAATTTTCACCACGAGATTGTAAAAATTCTGATAGCACATCACTCAGCAAGACGGCTCTTAGGAATGATCCGTTTTTCATCTCGAGCTTATAGCTATAAACTAGTAATGCCATCCTTAAAACTTATGTAAATCATAATGAGTAGGCCCGGCCAGCTCTTCCGATGATGCCTCAAAGCAACTTAATTCATGAGACTTCCTGGAGCTGGTCCCTACACGGTCCCTGCCTGACGGGGGGAACTTTATAAGTGAAGGTATGTGCCTACTGGCATCACGAAGTAGGGCCTATCGGTACAAAATATTGGGGGCAGGGGTCATTGGGTATAGATATCAAATAAGGGGTTATTGGCTAGAAAATGTTGAAAAAATTGAGCAAAATTCTATTTCATTGTTCAAAATTTTCCAAATTTCAATACAAATTTGCTGAAATAAGAGAATTTGAAAGTTGCTGCATTATTTTGTGGCATTTTGGTGATACCATTCTAGAAAAAGGGGGTCATTGGGTAGTCAAAAAGAGGGGTCATCGGGTATGACTTTTTCAAAAAAGGGTCATCGGGTATAGTAGACTTCAAAAGAGGGCCAATTGACAGGCACATAATACTGTCACTTCTAAAGTTGAGTGCCCCCCGGCCTGGACACACCAGAAGCATACTGACCGGGGACAGGAGGAAGGGGGAACAAGTTTGCTCCATCTGGCTCGAATACTGGGACAAAATTGCAATGACCAAAAATCGTAATTACTTTGATCTGGCTGCCTCAAAAATGGAGCAAAATCCTATTTCTTGTTCAAAATTTTCCAAATTTCAATGCAAATTTGCTGAAATAAGAGAATTTGAAAGTTGCTGCATTATGTTGTGGCATTTTAGTGATACCATTCTAGAAAAAGGGGGTCATTGGGTAGTCGCAACTAAAAAAGGGGTCATTGGGTAGCCGCACCTAAAAAGAGGGGTATGACTTTTTGAAAAAGGAGTCATCGGGTATAGTCAACTTCAAAAGCGGGGCCATTAGACAGGCACATACTATCACTTCTAAAGTTGAGTGCCCCCGGCCTGACACACCAGAAGCATTGGGCACACACTGGGTCACATAATTCAATTTATATAAAAACATTAAGAGTCCCACGTTACATCGCATGGTAAAACGTGAAAAGAACGATGTTTTAATATAAAATAATTCACTGACGTTTTGTACGAAACGTCAGTGAATTATTTTATATTAAAACATTGTTGAACAACACCTTTTTGTTCAGTTTCTTTTCACATTATACAAAGCCTTATATCATGTCAGATCTTGATCTTATGTCTTGATATGTAGTTTCAATAAACCATGATAAACAGTAAATATTCTATGCGGTCATTAAATTCATATTCTCTACTGATCATGATGTTTGATTCTAAAAATTCAATGATGCTAAAAAAAGATAAAACAATGTTTCATTTTACAATGTACATGCATTTGGTCAGTAAAATGTATAAGTTGGATTTGACACAATTTTGACACAATGAAATTATCAACAAAATGGCTAAGTAAAATTTGACACAAATTTGACACAATGAAATTATCATGAAAATGACTAAGTAAAATTTGACACCAATTTGACATACAAAAAATTTTTTCTGAGTTGGATTTGACATAATTTTGACACACTGAAATTATCAGGAAAATGACTAAGTAAATTTTGACACAAATTTGACATACAAAAAAATTTTTAAGTCAAATTTGACACAGATTTGACACAATTTTGACACAAATTTGACCTCATACTTTTCATTTGAGAATCTAAGTTAAATTTGACATAGTTTTGACATACTTCAATTTTTTTGACACATATTTGATACAATCAAATATATGTCAAAATCTATTTGACATAGTTTTGATATATCAAATTTGTATCAACATGCCATTTAACATATTTTTGATATACTTTTGATATATATTTGACATAAAAATTTCTGCGTGGGTCTTTTTATATGTTGACTGTAGCTGGTATACAAAGAATTGGTTACATGTCAATGACCATTAACTTCATGGATAGACCCTTAGATTATCTATGCGCCTTTCTATCATGCAGTATCTTTACCCGCAGACATATGCCCGTGTCATGTGCCAACATTGCGTAACGTTAAAGGTTAATACATTTCTTTGACTTCGAAGAAACTGTGTGATTCTACATGGCTAGCGGTCTAAGGCGCTGTTGTTTCTTAGTTGCTGTTCTGGGCGTCGCTTGTTCGAAACCGTGCGTCTGTCACTTTTCTTATGCTGCTTTATTTTTCCAACGTAGGGCTTAGAAAAACTAATTTATTTATTTATTTATTTATTTATTTATTTATTTATTTATTTATTTATTTATTTATTTATTTAATGACGTTTTGGGGCTCGACAGAACGGACACATTTATTTAGTTAGTTAGTTATTTTATTTATTTATTTAATTACGTTTTGGGGCTCGAGAGAACGGACACATTTATTTATTTATTTATTTATTTATTTATTTATTTATTTATTTATTGATTGATTTTTAGATTGATTATTTGATGATTGAGTGAGCAGATTTATCGATTGCTACTTTAGTTGTGGGACTTCTATTTGATTTTGCATGACATCGTACATTAGTATTGATTTTTTCCGTTAAACATTATCAAGAATTAATATCACAGGTTTTAGTGCAGATAGAAAGTTGGCTTAGTGATACTATCCGTTGATTCAGAACCGGAAGGTGCCGGTTTCGATTCCCACCTATGCCTATTTTTTTAAAGACTTGGAAAATTTCTGCAGTAAGTTTATTTGGCGCGCGATCTCAGTTATTCATTTTCTGATGGCTGTGCCTCTTACAGACACCCTACCTCTGGAATCCAAACCACGGTTCGCTCATTACACCTCCCTTAACACTAGTAAATATTTATTATAATGTATACATAAAAGTATATGTTCGATGAATTTTAGCGTACGTTTCTTCCACCGTTCTAAGAAACTGTGATTTGATTTTTGCCGATTATAAATGAATGAAATTTGATGAACACATGCGTTTCCGTATCAGCGGTTTTGAAAAAAATGCGCATGTACGAAGAGACATTCACCAATTCCATAATTCACGATCGACTCGAAATTGAAGAACACAACAGCAACGTAAAACGTGATACCTCATTCATTCTACACCAGTGTGATAATTGGTAGGAATATCCTCCCAGCATGCTGTGCGCAAAACACAGGCCCATATTGTGATGGAGAACATGGAGAAAGTGCGGATCTTTCTAAATGAATTTGGTTATCGTTTTTAACCTGCATATTATATTTACACGTGTCCCTATAGGACAACAGAGCAATTTTGAATGAATGCCGAGCACGTAATAACGACATTAAATTTCCCAGAAACATCTACAGCTCCACAGTTAATAAATGGCCCAGATAGTATTTTACCTTATTAAGTCAGGTTTAAAAAGATGGACAGAAAACCTTGCTGACAAACCCGTTATTTTTTGGCAAATTTTCGCGTTTTGAACGATGAACTCACAAATCACAGAAAATAACGAGTTCGAACGGATTATGCCATGAAGCCTGATTATCGACATAGAGTATTTCATATTTTTTGTCAAAAACTATTTGAAATTTGGCCGAAATCGTATAATGCTTTAATAGTAAGTGATTTGATAGTTAACTATTCTTTATTTGGGGTAGGCAGTTAGTACACAAAAACTATACATTTGCACTGCAAATCCCAAGTGTTAATACATTTTAACACTTTAGAGTAACAATAAATAAACACTACCGCACATTGATGAACAACTGTGTTAATATTTTAGCACTTATTTAAACATTTGAACGATTTTATTATAACTTTCAAATGTTCACTATAAGCATGTTCACAATCAATGCTTTACAGATAACAGAAGTGCTAAGATATTAACACATGAAGACGTTAACACATATAAATAAATAAATGAAAATTTCCATGTGTTTAAGAGTTAATAAAAGCGTTCAAATGTTTAAAAAAAGTGCTAAAATATTAACACATTAGTGTTCATGAATGTGCGGCAGTGTTTATTTTCTGTTAGTACTCTAAAGTGTTAATAGCATAATAACACTTGAAATTTGCAGTGTGATTATTTATTTATATAGCTGTTGAAACGTTAACATGAACTAATATATCAAATTTGGGAAATGGATAATTATACAAATACTATAGGGAAAAGCAACACATATGTTTTGTGATAAAGATATTGAAGAACTCACTATTCCATTATACTAAGTGAGCTCCTGCAACAATACACACAACATGTTTCATTATATCTAAATATAATTAGGGTTATTGTAAACTGATTTATAACCGCTTCATTAGAAAATCTTTAAAATGGTGCATTGTGGGATAGCTGCTATACCTTCTCTTTCTTTACCAAGCAATCTTGGCATGCTTTTACCTGAGAATGTAGCAATCAGGATATTTGTGTAACATTAGATGTGACTTGCATGACATGGATATTAAATGGTTACTGTATTCAGCAGCACACCACAGCGGTTAATCAAGAATTCCCATGATCCTTTGCTGCAAGATGTTGAGCACGATCACATATGGATTAAGATTGCGAAATATCATGATTTTCATCAGTGCCTCTCTTCTTTTTTTCTTGCAAATATATGAAGTACATAAATATGTTCATCACCTCATAACCTCAAATTATAAAATATCTCTACTGTTAAATAAAGATGTAACTCCATTATAGCTAGATATTTTGGAAAGTATTACGGCGGTAAAATAAGAAATCTTAGTACCACTCGTATGCGTAATGAGCGACGGGCTTTGAATGATTGATAGGGCAATATTTTGAGATGATAAGCTGAACTTTATAAACATATGTTTAGAGGAATGTTAAAGGAGAATTTCGTGATCCTAGCATCCTCTTTTTTTGACACTTTTCAGTAGATATCCACGAAAAATTCCTAAAATTTCAGTTGATTCCGATTTTGCGTTCAAATTTCACGATATATTTTTGCTAAACGAATTAATCTGCAAGAAATTTTTGGGGTATATGATTTTGATTTCGCTCTTGTGAAATTATTTCAAGAGCTTCTGAATTTTTACTTGTTAGTTAGGTGAAAATAGTCATCTCCTTCTAGATATCTAGTAGAAAATTCGGTGAAAAAAGCCTTTTTATAGCTTTTAGATTGTTTTAGCCGAAAATCAATTTTGCCTACTTTTGTACACAGCCCAAATTTGCATGGGCGCCCTCGCATAATGACGTCATAGTGATATTGTGTGGGAATGTTTTTACTTATTTTGGTGTCACATTAGTACCAAATATAATGGTATATAAAGTTTATAATTGAAAATCGGGGGGGTTGCTGCGAACTTGCGACCTCGTAGTTCGTGTTACAAAATATGGCTCAGTAGTTCTAGGGTTAGGTTAAATATGGTGGTAAAATTAGAATGCCCCGAGTAGAATGCATAGTATACTGCTCGCATGCGTCATTGAAGGAAATACTTTGAATAATTGATAAGAAAATATTTTGAGACGATAAAGCTGGACTTTTTCATATTTTTGCAGAGCTGTTACGTAAACACTCATAGCTCATATTTCGAAATGCTAAGAATACGAAGCGAATGCGTAATACAGTATTTGATGTAGGCTAAATATTGTTACTTCTTTTCATGGAAATATTTCAAAGCTACCAGATGTATTTTAGGTCGAAGCAGCCAAATAAAAAATGATTTTCATTGTCTAAATCAATATATTATTGAAAAATAACACTTTAATATTTTGCAAAAGTTCATTCTACAAATCATATACATTGAACATTTGCTTGATTTATTGTTGTTAATGAGTTATGGACGTTTTACAAAAGTAATTGCTGTTTCAGCCCTCTTTACAACATAACGCAATAACCACAGGACCTACAAAAATATATATTTGATATTTTTTCTTTTCGCATTCGCTATGAAATGATAAATGCAGTTTTGGCCAAAGCTCACTACCATTCGCATCATCATCATCATCATCATCATCATCATCATCATCATCATCATCATAACCATCATCATCATCATCACTCACATCAGCATCATCATCATTTTCCAAAATTATACACATACTTTTCCGATTCCTAACGTAATACGATGATTAATTGCTAAACATACATTAGCAAAAACAAAATCCTTCAGGTTCTGTGTACATTAACTGTCTTTGCCCACATTGACCACAAAATAAAAAAAAATGACATTAAAAGATGATAAATGGACGAACATAATTATTCATTATGTGCTTGTAGCAGGGATAAAGTACATGTATAGACGAATCCAAATTCACGCATTCCTGCACCTCAATGGCAGCCATTAGCTGGGTCCCCGTCGGTACGTCCATCTCACCTAAAATGTGAAATGATGCGGTAATGGAGGGTATTTTAAACTGCATTCTATCACCCGTGCTACACGTAGACAAAAGAATGATGACAGTTTACAACACAAAGGAATCTAACATCGAATTTTAAGCGGCTTTAATCCACCCAATTGGGCAGTCACAACACCAGTTAGGTGCTGCGGGGACCCAAAAATGGCCGACCAAATCGTTGGATTCGTCTATACAACTGCACGAGAATCCCGATGTAATAATTATAAAACTGCACACAATAATATGTTGAATGATTAATCTAAACATAATTGGCAGGATTTGGTGAAATGAATTCACATCAGACAGACATGACTATACCGCACTTGACAATAATTAACTTTCTTTTCATCAAAACATGCTTGTCATCAGATGCTTCTTGCAATTAAGTGCTATGCCTGGCTAACTATTACGATGCATGCCTAACAGCTCCTACCACGTATATGAGCCCTGCAATATTAGTGTGTGTTTATTTTTTGATATGTACACTTTGTGCAGATTGTGTTTTTTCCTTTCCTTTTCTCTCTTTGTCTGGCTAGCTGTAGCTGTCAATGACGATTACAATTAACGCTGAATGAATATGATGATGATGGCAGCCATTTTAAAATCCACGATGGCCCTATGAAATGACATGATAACCTTGCATATGCCTTTATTGTAATCCTTGATATCATAAACATGGGTATTGCCACCATTTTCAGCTTGATGTGGAGCTCAGAAGCCAAGTAATAGTCCAAAATATGTAGAAAATGGCGGCCATTTTGAAATTCAAGGGCTGGTAAAAAATGGTAACACTTTGATTTTATCTATCATTTTTAAGACCAAATTCTCAAATTGTTCCATTACCTCCCACAAATAACAAGCCATAACCATATTACCCCACCATTCTGCCCCCTATAACTTTTGTTACCAATGTGTAGTTATTTTTTTGAGAATAATGCACAACATTTATCAGGGGGTGTAGTACCACCTTAAGCTGAATTTATACTCCATCGGTTTTGGTTTTAACTAAAAAAACACACCCAAAGCGATGGAGCGATTGAGTTTAGCCAATGAGGTAGCGCGCTTTTTGTTGCGTTGGGAAAAGCGAGTTACCTCATTGGCCACTACATACCAATCGCTCGTAGCTCAACGATGGAATATAAATTCACTTTTTTGTTGCTAATTACAAATGAAATTTGATGAACACATGCGTTTCCGTATCAGCGGTTTTAACAAAATGGCGCGTGTACGAAGAGACATTCACCGAATCCATAATTCACGATCGACTCGAAATTGAAGAACACAAAAGCAACGTAAAACGTGATACCTCATTCATTCTACACAAGTGTGATAATTGGTAGGAATATCCTCCCAGCATGCTTTGCGGAAACACAGGTCCATAATTATCGATGGAGACAATGCGGATCTTAAATAAATTTGGTTATTTTTTTAACCTGCATATTTACACGTGCCCCTACTTATACTTAATAGGAATCAGTCCAATAATGCTGTTTAATAGGTTATGTTCGTGCATGGAAGTAGCACAACAGAGCAATTTTGAATGAATGCCGTGCACGTATTAATAACGACATTAAATTCCCCATAAACATCTACAGCTCCACGGTTACTAAATGGCCAAGATAGTATTTTACCTCATAAAATCAGCTTTTACAAAATGGACTGAAAACCTTACTGAGAGTTATTAGGCACGTTGTCGTTACTGACAAACCCGTTATTTTATTTGGGGGGAGGGGGCAAATTTTTGCGTTTTGAACGGTGAACTCAGAAATCACCGTAAATAACAAGTTCGAACGGATTATGCCATGAAGCGTGATTATCAACTATAGTATTTCAAAATTTTTGACAAAGAATAACAAATTTGAAATTTGAAAATCGTATAATGCTTTAATAGTTATTAAATAGTTAACTATCCTTTATTTGGGTTAGGCAGTTAGTACGCAAGAACTATACATTTGCACTGCAAATCCCAAGTGTTAATATATTTTAACACTTTACAGTAACAATAAATAAACACTACCTCACATTCATGAACAACTGCATGTGTTAATATTTTAGCACTTATTTTAACATTTGAACGCTTTTATTAAGACTTTCAAATGTTCACTATAAGCATGTTCACAATCAATGCTCTAATGATAACAGCAGTGTTAAGATATAAACACATGAACACGTTAACACGTATAAATAAATAAATGGACATTTGCATGTGTTCAAGAGTTAATAAAAGCGTTCAAATGTTTAAAAAAGTGCTAAAATATTAACATATTAGTGTTCATGAATGTATACGCTAAAGTGTTAGTATAATAACACTTGAGATTTGCAGGGTGATTATTTATTTATATAGCTGTTGAAACGTTATCATGAACTACTATATCAAATTTGGGAATAATGGATAATTATACAAATAATAATGGATAATTATACAAATAATAAGATATTGAAGAACTCACTATTTCATTATACTAAGTGAGCTGCTGCAACAACACACACTACATAGTGGTTTCATTATCTCTAAATATAATTAGGGTTTTTCGATCTGCATTTATAACGCAGAATTTTTTGTTAGGGTAACCTCCAATTATTGTAAACTGGTTTATAACCGCTTCATAAGATACTCTTTAAAATGGTGCATTGTGGGATAGCTGCTATACCTTCTGTTTCTTTACCAAGCAATCTTGGCATGCTTTTACCTGAGAATGTAGCAATCAGGATATTTGTGTAACATTAGATGTGACTTGCATGACATGAATATTAAATGGTTACTGTATTCAGCAGCACACCGCAGCAGTTAATCAAGAATTCCCATGATCCTTTGCTGCAAGATGTTGAACACGATCACATATGGATTAAGATTACGAAATATCATGATTTTCATCAGTGCCTCTCTTCCTTTTTTCTTGCAAATATATGAAGTACATAAATGTGATGCGATCAAGCAAAATCAGTCGGAACTCGGAAAAATTTAATTTTCAGTTTTTTATAAAAAAAAAAAAAGCATTTACAAAGCTGGATTTTGCAGAAAGCCCCATTGAAATTGAACAACCAGTTCCAAAGATATGAGCAATTAAAGAGTTTCCAAAACAAGAGGAAAAAAAGGAAATATTTCCTTTGTTTGGCTATATCTCAAAATCAATATTTGCGAGTTCCGACTGATTTTGCTTGATCGCATCACAAATATGTTCATCACCTCATAACCTCAAATTATAAAATATCTCTACTGTTAAATAAAGATGTAACTCCATCATAGCTAGATATTTTGGAAAGCATTACGGCGGTAAACATAAGAAATCTTAGTACCACTGGTATGCGTAATGAGCGACGGGCTTTGAATAATTGATAGGGCAATATTTTGAGATGATAAGCTGAACTTTATAAACATATTTTTAGGGATGTTAAAGGAGAATTTCGTGGTCCTAGCATCCTATTTTTATGACACTTTTCAATAGATATCCACGAAAAACCTTATTCCCAAAATTTCAGCTCCGATTTTGCGTTCAAATTTCACGATATTTTTGCTAAACGAATTAATCTGCAAGAAATTGTTGGGGTATATAAACATTATGTAGCCGAAGGTTTCCAGTGGTATAAAAATCTCAATTTTTTTGGAGAAAAGTGGGGGGATTAGGCTGTGGATCACGAAATGCCGTTTTAAGTAAATTTGTAACTCATCACAGCTAGATATCTTGTAATACAGTAACCCTATAATCACGAAGTGGGGGTGTACTACCCCAAAGATTTTTTATCCGTCATAAAAAACGCACACGTTTACGCCCTAAGCTAATCGTAAATATCCTTTGCACTCATTTTGATCATAAAGGTTTCACCAAGCACCTTACCCGGGGGCAGGACCGGCCATCAAAGATGACCATAGAGGAGGGGGGGTACCCAATGATTTTTATTTCGCTCTTGTGAAATTATTTCAAGAGCTACTGAATTTTTACTTGTTAGGTGAAAATAGTCATTTCCCTCTAGATATGTAGTAGAAAATTCGGTGAAAAGCCTTTTTATAGCTTTTAGATTGTTTTAGCCGAAAATCAATTTTGCCTACTTTTGTACACAGCTCAAATTTGCATGGGCGCCCTCGCATTATGACGTCATAGCGATATTATGTGGGAATGTTTTTACTTATTTTGGTGTACCAAATATAATGGTATATGAAGTTTATAATTGCAAATGGGGGGGGGGGGGGGTGTTGCGAACTTGCGACCTCGTAGTTCGTGTTACAAAATATGGCTCAGTAGTTCTAGGGTTAGGTTAAATATGGTGGTAAAATTAGAATGCATAGTATACTGCTCGCATGCATCATTGAAGGAAATACTTTGAATAATTGATAAGAAAATATTTTGAGACGATAAAGCTTGACTTTTTCATATTTTTGCAGAGCTGTTAAGTAAACACTCATAGCTAGATATTTCGAAATGCTAAGAATACGAAGTGAATGCATAATACAGTATTTGATGTAAATATTGTTTATACTTCTTTTAATGTATTATATTTAAAGCTACACGAATTATTGTAGGTCGAAGCAGCCAAAAATATTGATTTTCATTGTTTAAATCAATATATTATTATTGAAAAATAACACTTTAATATTTTGCAAAAGTTCATTCTACGAATCATATACATTGAAAATTTGCTTGATTTATTGTTGTTAATGAGTTATGTACGTTTTACAAAAGTTTTGTTGTTTCAGCCCTCTTTACAACATAACGCAAGAACCACATGACCTACAAAAGTATATCTGTGATATTTGTATTCTTCTACACGCTCGCTATGAAATGATCGATGCAGTTTTTGCCAAAGCTCACTACCATCCGCATCATTATCGTCATCATCTTCACTCACATCAGCATCATCATTATTTTTCAAACATAATTACACACATCATTTTCCGATTCCTAACGTAATAATTGCTAAACATACATTAGCAAAAACAAAATCCTTCAGACTCTGTACATGTCTAGCCCAGCAAACATTGTAATATTGGCCCAGTAATGGCTTAAACCGGTCTACTTCTGGCAATACCGGACACGGCTGACGGAATAACGCCAGTACAAATCCGATACTGGATAATGTTTGGCCGCCGTTTTTTTATCAGGATAAGCGGTGCCGTACTTGGTCCATTATTGGGCCAATTGAAGACAACCTGAATATGGCATCGAGCCGGCATGTACATACTGGCCCAGTTGTGGCAGAAACTTGGTGGCCGGGCTTGTAGGCCCCGAGTACCGGCCCTGTATTGGCCCAATGTTGCATTAATGTGGGCGTGGTTTTGAAACCCTGACATTTTTTACTATCAAAATACAATATTTGATCATTATCATCTTCATTTTGAAGGGCCACATGTTATTATTATTATTATTATAAAAAAGAGGCAGCGAGTTTACGCTTGTTCCGAATATTTCATTTACTGCCTTGTAAAGAATCTACGTGAGCAAGGCATACTAGTAATTGTTATCTGATGACACCATAGAATATATATTTCATTTATCAATGACTCAGTTTTGTGAACTTAGTTTGTTATTCGAACTTTAATACTTTGCACATCAGGTAATACAAATTCAATGCTGAGTGCAAGTAAGTTTCCTTTTCAAAGGAAATATCTGGTGGAACAGGTGAAACTGACCAATAAAGCCTGAACCGGGTAAAAGAGGAATAGAAGAACACTGCACAGCTAGACGTGGACCCAAAAAAAAAAAAAAAAAAAAAAGGACCAAAATTGGACCATTACCGTTTACTTACGGTTTCATAATGGGAATATATTGGCAATATTATATTGGCCCAGTACAGTATTGAATAAATTGGACCTGTATTGGGCCAATTTCAACCCATTTTGGCCCAGTGCTGGCAATATCTACGGGGCCAGTCGAATGCCCGTGTGCACGACCGTACCGGACCAATACAGGCTGCCATTATTGGTCCATTATAGCAGCTTTTATAGAGCCAGTATCGGGCTGATTGTATAATGTTTGCTGGATGCCCACATTGACCACAAAATACAAAAAAATGACATTAAAAGATGATAAATGGACGAACATAATCATTCATCAGGTGCTTGTATCAGGGATAAAGTACATGTATAGACGAATCGAAAATTCACACATTCCTGCACCTCAATGGCAGCCATTACCTGGGTCCTCGTCGGTTCCATCTCACCTAAATGTGAAATGATGCGGTCTTGGAGGGTATTTTAAACTGCATTCTATCACCCGTGCTACACGTAGACAAAAGAATGATAGCAGTTTACAACACAAAGGAATCTAACATCGAAATTTTAAGCGGCTTTAATCCACCCAATTGGGCAGTCACAACACCAGTTAGGTGCTGTGGGGACCCAAAAATGGCCGACCAAATCGTTGGATTCGTCTATACAACTGCACGAGAATCCCAATGTAATAATTATAAAACTGCACACAATAATATGTTGAATGATTAATCTAAACATAATTGGGAGGATTTGGTGAAATGAATTCACATCAGACAGACATGACCACACCGCACTTGACAATAATTAACTTTCTTTTCATCAACACCTGCTTGTCATCAGATGCTTATTGCAATTCAGTGCTATGCCTGGCTAACTATTACGATGCATGCCTAACAGCTCCTACCACGTATATGAGCCTATATATTAGTGTGTGTTTATTTTTTGATATGTACACTTTGTGCAGATTGTGTTTTTTCCTTTCCTTTTCTCTTTTTATCTCCCTTTGTTTGTTTTCTTTCTTTTTATGTTTAAATGCTATGTATGTCTGGCTAGCTGCAGCTGTCAATGACGACTGCAATTAACGCTGAATGAATATGATGATGATGGCAGCCATTTTAAAATCCACGATGGCCGCCCTATGAAATGACATAATAACATCGCATATGCCTTCATTGTAATCCTTGATATCATAAACATGGGTATTGCCACCTTTTTCAGCTTGATGTGGAGCTCAGAAGCCAAGTAATAGTCCAATTATGTAGAAAATGGCGGCTATTTTGAAATTCAAGGGGCTGGTAAAAAAAATGGTAACACTTTGATTTTATCTATCATTTTTAAGACCAAATTCTCAAATTGTTCCATTACCTTCCACAAATAACAAGCCATAACCATTATAAATGATTTCATTTGAACAAAACCAAAATGTAACTCACGATTGACGGTTTCGCCTGGGTTTCGCCTATCATGGTCGGAAGGCATCATCAGAATGATGGTTGTTGATCCTTACTTCCGGTTGGACGAATCCCGGCCGACGGGGGTGTTTTATCAGCCAGGAGAGGATCATACACGTGACTAAGGAAGTGGGCCCCCTCGTCTCTGTTCATGACGTTCGGACCCCTTCTCCTGATCCAAATGGATTCTTTGATTCTTCTTGTATTAATTTTGCATCGCACTCTTTGCACAAGATCTTAGCATTGTCCCAATTGACCATGATAGGCGAAACCGTCAATCGTGAGTTACATTTTGGTTTTGTTCAAATGAAATCATTTATAATGTTTACCAACAAACCTGATGAATCTATTTAGTGAAGCCATAACCATATTAAAGTAACCCCACCATTCTGCCCACTTTAACTTTTGTTACCAATGTGTAGTTATTTTTTTGAGAATAATGCACATTTATCAGGGGGTGTAGACGTGTAGTGCCACCTTAAGCTGAATCGCGTTTGGTTTTTAGCTAAATAAAAACACCCAAAAGCGATGTTGCGTTGGGAAAAGCGAGTTACCTCATTGGCCACATACCAATATCGCTCGTAGCTCAGCGATGGAATATAAATTCAACTTTATAATGATATTTTTTGTTGCTAATTACAAATTAAATTTGATGAACACATACGTTTCCGTATCAGGGGTTTTGACAAAATGGCGCGTGTACGAAGAGACATTCACCGAATCCATAATTCACGATCGACTCGAAATTGAAGAACACAAAAGCAACGTAAAACGTGATACCTCATTCATTCTACACAAGTGTATTAATTGGTAGGGATATCCTCCCAGCATGCTGTGCGCAAAACACAGACCCTTATTTTGATGAGGACAGTGCGGATCTTAAATAAATTTGGTTATTTTTTTAACCTGCATATTTGTAATATTTACACGTGCCCATACTTATACTTAATGGGAATCAGTCCAATAATGCTGTTTAATAGGTTATGTTCGTGCATGGAAGTAGCACAACAGAGCAATTTTGAATGAATGCCGTGCACGTAATAACGACATTAAATTCCCCATAAACATATACAGCTCCACGGTTACTAAATGGCCAAGATAGTATTTTACCTCATAAAATCAGCTTTTAAAAAATGGACTGAAAACTTTACTAAGAGTTATTAGGCACGTTGTCGTTACTGACAACCCCGTTATTTTATTTTTGGGGACCACATTTTTGCGTTTTGAACGGTGACCTCACAAATCACCGTAAAAAAGTTCGAACGGATTATGCCATGAAGCGTGATTATCAGCTATAGTATTTCAAACTTTTTGACAAAGAATAACAAATTTGAAATTTGAAATAATGCTTTAATAGTTATTAAATAGTTAACTATCCTTTATTTGGGTTAGGCAGTTAATAGTACGCAAAAACTATACATTTGCACGGCAAATCGCAAGTGTTAATACATTTTAACACTTTAGAGTAACAATAAATAAACACTACCGCACATTCATGAACAGTCTGTGTTAATATTTTAGCACTTATTTAAACATTTGAATGCTTAAATTATTAAAACTTTCAAATGTTCACTATAGTATAAGCATGTTCACAATCAATGCTTTAATGATAACAGAAGTGCTAAGATATTAACACATAAAGACGTTAACACATATAAATAAATAAATGAATATTTTCATGTGTTTAAGAGTTAATAAAAGCGTTAAAATGTTTTAAAAAAGTGCTAAAATATTAACGTATTAGTGTTCATGAATGTGCGGCAGTGTTTATTATCTGTTAGTACTCTAAAGGGTTAATAGCATAATAAAACTTGAGATTTGCAGTGTGATTATTTATTTATATAGCTGTTGAAACGTTACCATGAACTACTACCGGGTGTCCCAAAAAAGGGTTACATGTAGATTTTTGAAAATAATGTAAGTTAATGTTAACAAATAAAATTATCCTTTTCATGACATAACCTATATACCCTCTACAAGTACCCCTGTGAATGTCAAGTTCTCAACGTGCGTAATTAGCCTGCATTCCACGCATTCCTGATCAAGTTGTTTATCGTGTTTACGTTACATAATACAACACGAGGTTCACTGCCCGCATGCACGTACAGTCGTGAACGGTGTATTTGGCGCGGGTCATTTGAAGAGGTCCAGCCATAGCATGGCAGACGCAGTTTATTATTTTGTTGAACAGATAATTAAATTAATTGTTAACCACCAAGAGTCAAGAGGCTCTATAAAAATATGCAATATTTAATCGTGAATATGGTTCTTTATAGTGCAATAAGTTTTTCAGCCATGAACAAAATAATAATAAAAAATAAGAGAAAAAGTAATAAGAACAAATAGAAAACAAAGATGTGCTTGTGTTCAACTTTCGTTGTACAATATTTTGATGATAAGTCACTCTTGACACCCATGTCATCTTGCGCTCATAAGTTAAGTTGCTTTTACGATACGGAGTTGAAATTTAGCAGACAGTTACAAGAAGGATGAATACATAATACCTGAAAAATGACACTGTTTGGTTGTACCGTCACAAAATGCGGTTAATTTTCTACATGTAACCTTTTTATGGGACACCTTGTATATCAAATTTGGGATATGGATAATTATACAAATAATATCAGTCCAAGAGAACGCCAAATATGGATCAGGAGTATTACATAATAATACCCTGCTATGACAATAGCTGCACTAGGTTAATCGTATAATCTCCTTATGTGGTTAGCATGGCTGGGCCAGGAAATCCACAAGGTCAGCCAATGTATGTACATGTATTCGGTACATGTTCCATATCTTTACAATGGGTGATAAATTTCTGGTTTGTTTTATTTCAAAACGCAACATTCGATATTCTAAAGCTTGGTCCAAATCCAAGAGAAGAACCAACTCTAGTAATTTATGTGGTTTCAAATTATATCAGACGTTGCCTTTTTGATAGAAATGGTGTTTGTTGATGTGCACAGTTTCCCATTAGATCATAACATGCTGTTGTACATCCAAGGTCAAAGGTCTTTTAATCCATATTTGGCGTTGTTCTGGGACTGAATATAGGGAAAAGCAACACATTTGTTTTGTGATAAAGATATTGAAGAACTCACTATTTCATTATACTAAGTGAGCTGCTGCAACAGTGCACACTAAATATAGTGGTTTCATATCTCTAAATATAATTAGGGTTTTTAGATCTGCATTTATAACGCAGGTAACCTCCAATTATTGTAAACTGGTTTATAACCACTTCATAAGATAATCTTTAAAATGGTGCATTGTGGGATAGCTGCTATACATTCTCTTTCTTTACCAAGCAATCTTGGCATGCTTTTACCTGAGAATGTAGCAATCAGGATATTTGTGTAACATTAGATGTGACTTGCATGACATGGATATTAAATGGTAACTGTATTCAGCAGCACACCGCAGCAGTTAATCAAGAATTCCCATGATCCTTTGCTGCAAGATGTTGAACACGATCACATATGGATTAAGATTGCGAAATATCATGATTTTCATCAGTGCCTCTCTTCTTTTTTCCTTGCAAATATATGAAGTACATTAATATGTTCATCACCTCATGACCTCAAATTATAAAATATCTCTACCTAAAGTGTTTTTCAACCATCTTAGTATATCATTTTGGCCCATGAGTGTTTCATAACAAGACACAATTTATTCTATACAAGTTAAGTACTTGAATAGAATACATTATCTTTTGTTATACGCCGTAGCAATGACGTCATAATCGGATTAAGTAGGCCTACCATAGCAATAGATGAATACAATTTTTGAATAGATCGCCCTGCACTACAAGCAGATTGCACTTATCACCTGTGTATGTCAGCAAACATAGATTGAATACAATACCGCTCTTTTTCAAGATACTAAATCTTACAGCCTTTCTTTGACATCTATGGTTCAATGCATCGGTACGCCGTGAACGTTGTAGTGAACGGCGATATAGTCAAAATTGTATTCAGCCATTGCTATGGTAGTTAATCCGATTAACTGCGTCACTTCTACTACGCTACTATACACGCTAAAATAATCTCTGCCACAGCGGATCCTAGCCAATTTAATACTATGTAGCTTCTATCATGTATTGTTTGGAAAAGAGATTTTAAAGGCTATAGGTCATCATAGGTCAGGTTATAGGTCACTTGGTTGAGGTTAAATTTAGGCATCAATGCAGTAGCATGCAACACTAGGCTTGTTTGGACTCATTTTAATGCATTTATCATGCTGGTCATAACAATGTACAATTTTGAAAATGTTTTGAATTTTTAAAGAAAATTTGAAACTTATCGTCTGCTGTGAGAGGGTTAAGATTCAGACATGATGCATGATGGTAATGCCTCTCTGTCTCTATTATGTTCGTATACTGTGATATTCTAGTCAGGTTTGAACAGTTGTTTGAAGTATTTGAAATAGGATATTAAACAAATAAAAATGTAATAACATCAAAATGGTTTAATATAGTATTAAAGCTCCATATGCGTACTTACACTGTGCGTAAAAAACTATAAGTTCAACAGAAAAGTTTTGTCAAATCGTGTTATGAATAATTTACCATACTTTGCACCTGCCAAATGTTATATGGGTTTTGTTTTTATCAGTATAGCATTATGATCAATTTTAAATATAACATTACAATCAAATAAAAAATTTAAAACGCCAAGAAATACTTTTCGTGCATAGGTATTTCAATACATAAATTTATAATTTCAAGCTTGCATCAATTACTTCCGATCCTCGCATATATAAAGTGTATCTTTTATCGTGTGATACGCCTTATTATAATAGGCCAAAACAAATCAATTGTTTGGTTGCCCTTCCAAGATAAAATAGTGGAGGGTCGATAGGTCGATTTTGTCTTCTTCGTGGGCTCTTTCTCCATTTTTTCTCCATTTTGAAAAGGCAACTATTGACAAACAAAACATTATTTGTTTTTCACGCTATGAAACTTCGTGAAATGATTGAATTTATGTAATTATTTCGTCATGTTATTTATATGTCTTCCTCATATGTAATTATTATATTTGTAGTGCAAAGAGCCAAGGGCCTATATATGTACAAATAAATCTTAACTGAAACTGAAATGCTTGAACATTTTTACGGTACAAAATTGTACGTTTTTTTTGAATGAATTTATAAGGAAATACTTCTTGTTCTTAATCAAATAATGCCAAATGAAGAGCTTTGTTTCAAAACCCCTTACATCAACTTGCCCAATTTTGAGAACACATCAAAAAATCATCAAAATAATCACTGATATAAGGTGTTTTTCAGCAAAAGCAGTTTTGGCGGATGCTCATCCTACCCAAGCATCCCGCCAAAACTTCTTTTGTTGCAAACCCCATATATCAGTGATTTTTGATGATTTTGGATGTGTCTCAAAATGGGCAAGTGGATGTAAGGGGTTTGGAAACAAAGCTCTTCAAATATGTGATGCGATCAAGCAAAATCAGTCGGAACTCGGAAATATTGATTTTGAGATATAGCCATACAAAGGAAAGATTTCCTTTTGTTTCCTACTGTTTTGGATACTCTTTAATTAATTTTTATCTTTGGAACTGGTTGTTAAATTTCAATGGTGTTTTCTGCAAAATCCAGATTTGATTATGTTTTTTACTATCCTGTAAGAAACTGAAAATTTAATATTTCCGAGTTCCGACTGTATAATGTATAATGCCCTGATACTATCAAAAGTTAAGGTTTCTTTAAAAAAAAATTGAAAAAAAAAAAACGACTCAAGATTTCTATTTTTGGGGTCGATCGCGGAGGGCAACCAATTTTTTTTTTTTTTTGCCTTTATGGTGAAGCATCTATGGGCAGCCTCATTCTTCCTTATATAAAATATTCATACAAATGATTGACACGCGGAAGCCTTTTAGATGCATTGCATTTGTCATTAACCAATAATTATGATCAATCATCAAACACGGTAAATGTATAACATATTTGAAAAACATTACAAGAACCTACGTGCTGCAAAAGATGTACCCGGTAGAAGAGATATATGCTATCCCAGCATGCAATACTTCGGAGACCTTTATAACCAGTAGCGTAGCCAGTTGGTGGGGTGGGCGGGGACATAGAAAATTTCATGGGTCAAAATAATGTAACATATTGTCCCCAAAAATATTGTCGCACATTTAAGGGTGGTCTTAGCCCTGAAACTTTCAGGCCTCATAACTGTTAAATTGTTGGAATGACAATGACTTGATGAAATCATCTGTGAGGTCGAATCTGGGCCAAAATGCTTACTTTTTGGAGAAAATTTTAAAAATTGTTTTTGTTTTTTTTTTTTTTTTTTGCCCATTTTTTCCGTTCAACATATCAAAATAAGTGTTGGGCAAAAACATTTTTATTACGTTTTAAAAAGTAGATAAAAATATCTATAAAACGTTTTTTTTTTATTTTTGACCAACTTTGAGAAATGTGCACCAAAAATGGTCAAAACATGCTAAATTTTCTAAAAATCATAAAAAGTCTGATTTTCGCCCAAATTTAAAATATTTTGGTGAAATTGGTCCACATTCAAAGAAATAAAAATAAAAAAAAACGTTTTTATAAATTAATAAAAACAATTTTGGCCCAACATTTTTTTTTTGTTACGTTGAACGAAAAAGTTCGGGCCTAAAAAAACCCGTTTTTTGGATTGACTCCAAAAATGAGCATTTTGGCCCAAATTTGACCTCACAGATGAATTCATCAAGTCTTTTCCATTAAAAATGTATTCTCTTATATTCTTTAGACCAACAATTAAACAGTTATGACACCCAAAAGTTTCCATAATTCCAGGATTAAGACCACCCTCAAAGCAAAACCTCCTAAACCTCTTTGCAATTTTGTTTTAAACATATTCAAGGGCCATAAGTGTACCATTTGTTGGGTAGTCTGTGTTACAGACCGTGTACCTATATTATCCATAGGGAGAGAAACTACTGGGAACCACACACTCTCAGAAACCATAGTGACTCGCCGCTTCGCGGCTCGAAAATCGCCGCTTCGCGGCTCATCTCGGCTTCGCCTCTCACCCCCCCTTGATCGCGAGTCCGACACTATCTCGAGTCAGTCTTTGACAAAGACTATTTGTTGGGTAGATAAAACCTCCTGTATGGCACTGGCCCTTGAACATGTTTGAAACAAAATCTATGTATAACTTCATAGCAATTTTGTTTTAAACATGTTCAAGGGCCAATGTCATTTGCAATGTACCATGGGATACTTAAATTTATGCTGTTGTTGCATTCATAACAATAAGGTGATGCAACTGACATTTATTCATTGTGCATTGTAGCATTCTGTTATTCTGATTTTTAAATATTGATGTCAGTTCGGGATGATGATTCATTTCGATATCTTGACATTTAAAAATGGTATTTGGTTAATATGGGAGAATGATGGACTTTTTAAAATGCGGTATATCTATTTGCCATGTCCTAAAATGAATTTCGAAACACGGAGTGGAAATGTACATTGTCTGGCTCAGGTAAAAACTATCCGTAGCATGCGCCGATTGTTGTTTGACTTGCACGTGACAAGTCATTATATTTAAATCTGTTTCATTTTAGAGATAATTAGTGTCATATGTAATGACTGCTTTTTTCATTTTCATCCCATTTCCACCCAAGTTTAATGCAGGGCTGTCAACTCTCACGCATGGACCGTGAGTCTCACGCATTGGGTCACTTTCTCACGGTCTCACGCCAAGGTAGTATAATCTCACGCCAAGGTAGTAAAGCTCACGCAGAAAGCTGGAAAATGAGTAAAATCTCACGGATCGTCATGAATAATTTGTTGCTCCTACCACCCCCCCCCCGCTTTTCACATTCTCGAGCGCCGTGGCTCAAATTAATCGATACAAAATGAACGTTGGAGTCGGCAAATCCCGGTACGTCTCTGTCTCACGCCAAGCAATTCCAAAAAGTTGACAGCCCTGTTTAATGGCAATTAAGTCAGTCTCATATTTTACCAACGGCAAACCCAGGATCTAGTATCATTCATGATGCAGTCATGTCTACAGTAGAATTCATCTCGACCTTTGCAGGACTTAACCCCATTAAAAGCTATTAAACCAAGATAACACTCATTGAAACAGCTCAACTGATTAAATCGGATCTTCTCTGGTTGTGCACAAGTGACTGTTTTCATGTGCGATATCGCAATAAAGCTGGTATTCATAGCTTCAGTTGGGTAACCGATTATAAAGGAAACGAAAGGAAACAATGTTATGTGTGGCTTTGTTCACGAAATCAGACAATGTCGTGCTTTTTGTAAACCAGCATTCTTGAAAATGAGCAACATAATGATTTTTGACTTAACACGGTTTAGAAATAATTTCTTCATATTTTTGGTGTTATCTGTCGTTTACATGTCCTTCCTAAAACACAAAAGTACGACCCTCTCCAAACACCTAAATTAGCTAAAAATTTAGGACATGTTACAAAACTTTATTTTCTAGAACCTATTTAGAATAATTTAAATGTAGCTTTTACCGGTTTTTTGTGGCCTCCTTCAGAAGTGAGCGGTCCGATACCAATATTTTCGGTCAAATCTCCATTCAAATAACACGGGGAGTTGGCTAGCTATGCCTTGCCCTCACTCATATTTTACAAAAGTACGACCATTTCTGAACATCTAACCTAGCTGTAATTTTAGGTCATGTTAGAGAAATATATTTGCTAGAAGTTTTGGAGAATAAATAAAATATTGGCTGGTTATTTTTCACACAGTGATGTTAACTAGGCAAGTGTCCATTCTCCCAACATACATCATTTGTAGGGGTCACGCGTCAATGGTGAGAGCACTGTGTATTGTGTATAGGAAAACGGACAGTAACTGCAGTATGTCCTGCCCAAAACCGGCCATATGCATCATGATTGTACTTGTGCTGTTCTCGGACGTTTTAAACACATACCTTTGCTGTAATATGAAAGGCCCGCCTTTTTGCGTGATTTAGCATGTTTAGCTGTGTCCCTAGTCTATTGTTTTTATGCTAATGCTGTTAGCTATAAATATGTCATCATTTACCATGTTTACACATAATGGTTTGAAAGACAAAGGTACAGTCTTCATTGTGATCATAAAGAAATTCTATTCATATATTCAATATATAGTAAACCTTACACAAATCCGGAGTGGAGCCCCTAAGGCGGTCTGGTGAATGAACTTCAACACCTTCCGGCAGCTCCTGCATCCAAGTTGATGCCAAACGTATTGCTTCGCTCTCCTTTGGACTACATCAACGAGGCCAAGAGGGGGACTCTGATTACTGGACAGTTCAGAGTCTCCAAAAAATTTGCCCATATTGGAGTAGCCTATCCCAATGGCTCTAAATCTTCATCATGGGCCAAAGAGCGGAAGAGGAAGATTTACTTCTCAACGGTCATTAGGCTGGTGTTTAACATGTCATCATTGGTCAACCTTCCAACACTGGCCAACATGTTCCAGATCAGGGGCGAACTACTACATATTGGTAGATCTCGGCTGCTGTGTGTCCAGAAATAAGCTGAAACAGGGCTGATCACCCGTAAAGCTGCTGGGACTGGACCAAAATAATTCCCAGCAAAATTCATGATTACGAAAACTACAAACAAATCTTCGAAAATACCGAGGGTAGATGAGCGGCAGTCTACTGTTGACTTCATGACGGACCAGCGGGAACTTGGCACACCATCACGAACTGTTGGCCCTGATTATTGTCGCCTGTCTACCTTCAAACCTCTTGTAATATCTACTTATAATGTCCGTACTGTAAATCAACAAGGGAAAATGCATCAGCTATTCATGGGCTGTGCTGATGCAGGTATTGACATTGCCGGAATTCAAGAACATCGTCTCATTACACCAAGCCCAACCGATGAACTTTGGTCAGATGATAGGAACTGGGTTTTATCATTCAGTTCTGCTACCAAGCAAAGGCACGGAGGAGTTGGTCTGGTCATGTCCAAGCACATTCACAGATGTCTTAAGAGTGTTGAAGCTGTTTCCGAGAGGATACTATTTGTAACATTCCATGGCAACCCTCAGCTCAGCATCACTGTTGTATATGCACCCACTGAGTGCGCAACATCTTCTGACAAGGAGGAATTCTATTCATCTCTATCTGACCACCTGGATGGTATGAAAAGACACAACATCCATCTCATCCTCGGCGATTTTAATGCCAGAATAGGAACAGACAGTCATCTTTCCCATCCTTGGGTCATTGGTCCACATTGCTACCATGATTCAACAAATGACAATGGTGAGCGTCTGGTCAACACCTGCCAGGAGTACAATCTCAGACCGGCCCAGATGAGATTCCCGCAACCCAGGAACCGTCTCTGGACTTGGACTCATCCAGCTGGATCAACCCATGCACAGCTAGATCACATACTAATAAACAGCAAGTGGGTAAATTCTCTCCGCAACTGTCGAGCATACAACTCAGTAGAAGTGGACTCCGATCATCGTATTGTGAGCATCCGTCTAGCTGCCAGTCTGCGAACTAGCAAAGGAAAACCTTGCAAGAGACCAAAATTCAACTGGAAGAAGTTGCAAGATCCTGATACAAAGGAGGAATTTCAGCTGGAGCTATCAAACAGATTCCAGGTCTTGAGCATGGATGACACCACACCCATCTCTGACAGGTATGAGACCTTCGAAACAGCGGTCCGTGAAGTTGCCGAGAAAGTTATTGGAAAGCAAGAGCCATGCGGACTACCAAGTTGGGTATCAGATGCAACCATCAGACTTAAACTTGAAAGGGATGAGGCCAAAAAGCGGTACTCCATTTCAAAGTCTCGTCAATCTAGAGAAAGATGGAGGAACTTGAACACCAGCCTTAACAACTCCTATAAATCTGATGAGCTTGCTACCCTCAATAAGCAGATGGAAGACCTGAAGCTGGCCGACGAGATGGGGAATTATACCACCACCTGGAAAATTATACACTCGCTTTCTGGGAAGAACTCAAGGAAAGGGGTGAAAGTCAAAAGAGAGATGGATCAGCTCCAACCAGTGACCATGAACTGCTTGAGGAATGGAAGGAATATTTTAGCTCACTCCTTAACAACGACAGTGGCACAGCAGCTTCAGAACTTCCTGCACCAGCTGTTGAAGATCTTCCTATTATCACTGAGCCCCCAACTCGTGAAGAAGTAGTCAAAGCAATAGCAGCCATGAAGACCAACAAGGCAGCAGGATTGGACTGTGCTATAACTGCAGAAGCACTTCAGGGAGGAGGGATAGCATGATTGATATGATTCTCGAATTCTGTATGGAAGTATTCTCAACGCTGACACCACCACGTCAATGGGTTACGAATGTAATCATTCCTCTACCAAAGAAAGGTGACCTCTCTCTCATGACAAACTACCGTGGTATTTCGCTTATGTCCATTGCCGCAAAAGTGTACAACAAGATCCTTCTGAACAGGATCCGACCCCACATTGATCCTTTACTGAGAAGTAACCAGGCTGGCTTTAGATCTGGTCGCAGCTGTGCTCAGCAAATACACATTTTGAGGAGGATCATGGAAGGCTTCAAGGAGTACCAACTTCCCTTAACAGTCACTTTTGTGGACTTCAAAAAAGCCTTCGACTCCATCAACAGGTCCGTCATGTTTTCAGTGCTGCGGCATTATGGAATACCAAAGGTTGTGGTCAATGCCATCCAGGTGCTCTACAAAGACTCCAATAGTGCCGTTATGGTAGATGGCAGTCATATCTCAGAGCCTTTCCAAGTAACAACTGGAGTGCTTCAGGGTGATGTGTTGGCACCATTCCTGTTTATTATCCTGGTAGACTACCTTCTGATGAAATCAACTTCTGGAATTGACGCTGGAATTGTTACCTACCCACGTCGGTCAAGCAGGTATCCTGCCAAGATGCTGAATGACCTGGATTTTGCTGATGATATTGCCCTGCTGGAATCTTCCATAGACCGGGCCCAGTCACAGCTTACTAGGACTGCAACTGCAGCAGCAGATCTAGGCCTTGTAATCAGCGCACCTAAGACAGAATATATGACTGCAAACTGTAACGCCCAACCAGCACTTGAAGTCTATGGTAGTACCATCAACCATGTCACAGACTTCAGGTATTTGGGTTCCAAGATGGGCTCTAGTGTTGGAGACCTAAAAAGAAGAAAAGCACTAGCCTGGGCAGCTTTCTGGAAACTGGAACGCCTTTGGAGAAGCCCGTCCCTGCCAATCGAAACAAAAATCAAGCTGTTTCAGACAACGTGTGTTACTGTCTTTCTGTACGGGTGCGAGTCATGGGTAATTACCAAGGACATGGAAAACAAGATCAATGCATTTGCAACATCTTGCTACAGAGTCATGTTAAACATCAAGCGTGTGGATCGGATTCCAAACGAAACCATCTACAACCTGACCAACACCACTCCACTGGTTGCCAGAGTCAAGATTCATCAACTCAAATTTCTCGACCATATACTGCGTCTTGAAGATGGCGAGCCTGTGAAAGAATATGCGCTTTATATTCCACCACATGGGAAGAGGAAACCGGGACGACCGCGCACACTGTACTTACAGTATGTTCAGCACCTCCTGGGAGATACTGAAGGGATGCTGCAGCCAAACAAAATTGTTTCGCTTGCCCAAGATCGCATTAGTTGGAGAAAGCTTGTAGTCGCCTGCTCCGCAGCCGACTGATGATGATGATTCAATATGGATGGGGTCAAAGGTTAACTTTCATTACATACTGACCAACCCTTGTATTACGCAAGCATTGTGGCACGTCAAAACTAAAGATCCTACATTTTTTTAGGGTCTTTGGTCAAACCAACCAAATATCTTCGTACTGACTTCAAATCAATACAAATAGCTGCAACTTTTAAATTTAAAACTTTTGTTACCAGTGTGTAGTTATTTTTGAGAAAAATGCAAATTTATCAGATGGTGTAGTACCAACTTAAAACATGAAAATGAAGCACCGAATGACTTCAGTTATCGTGGGACCACTTATCCGGTGTGCTCATTTTGGTGACACGAAATATCTACCGCAATTCTAGGGTAATGATGACATCAGACCTCGAGGGTAGGGATCGATTGACTGTGCTCAAGTTACTCAATAATTCAGTTAATATGGAATGAAAACTGATATCTAGGGCCGATATTTAGGTTAAAATAATCATTTTCTTAAATGCGCTGCGTGCAAGCCAGAGGCTTGAACATACAAAGCCCCTGAGTTCTGAGATATCATCTCAAAATATCAAGAGCTATCCTCGGGGAGCTATCTTAACCCCCGGTCTTAACCCCATATGAGAACTACTTGCCGATTGGCCAAAATGAATAATTATTGTGTCCAATTGTGAACCAATCAAGGAAGGTATCAATAAGATCATCTGCAAATGCAAGTTTGACCATAAATAGTTTATAAGCCTAGTCATAATTGACATTATTGAAATGAGCATTTCAAGTTATCAACCAATCAGAAATGCTGTTAGATGACCTTAAGTGTGTAGGGGGTTAAAAACCACTGAACCAATACAAGGTTTGTTTGTATTAATTTTAAGGTATATTTTAGGCTAACTCCAAATATGTTAATGAATATTTAATATATTTCTGACATTTTTGAATCTTACCAAATACGTCATTTAAATCATAATTTCTTGGGCCTGCATCGTTTATTTCCGATCCTCGCATATATTATTTATGTCTCGCATTCACTTACGCTCTGCTAGGGTGAAGCACATACAATGACGAAGTGACGTAATAAATCGGATTAACTAGTACCATAGCAATAGGTGAAAATAAGTGTGAATATATCGCGCTGCACTACAAGCAGGTTGCACTCATCACCTGTGTATGTCTGCAATCATAGATTGAGTACAATACCGGTCTTTTCAAATATATTAATCTTACAGGTGCGAGTGATCAGCGTGATATGGTTCAATGCAGAGCTACATTTATTATGCAATTGGGTAACTGCATATTCACTTCAGTTCCAGTTGTGGAAGATATATTTAAAGCCACAGAACATATCCTTAATCTCCCACACAGGGTTTGTAAATTGAAATAGAACCACCCATGCAGGTAACGCCATTTGAAATTCATACTCCCCGTGTGGACGATTAAAGGTAATGTTTTCCATAAGGGATGTACATGGATTTCAATTGGAACATCCCATTGCAATTCAGGGTACCTCTATACGGACATTATTATTGATGTAGATGCAATGACGGTACTGACATTAATTGAGTAGCTTGTCTGCATTGGTTTAGTAGCAATATATCATTCCAATTTAATTATTTAAAGAATTTACATGTACTGAAATGATCAAAGATTGCTTACACTGTGCGCACACCTTTTTCTCTGGTCTGTGGTGCGCACTACATTGTGGATGATTAATTTCTTTTTAAAAAAAACCACTATCGTTTTACCTCCACCGGGCTTGTCATCGCCCGTTCCAAGGAGGTGAAAACATTGAAATTATTCCTTTCCATTTTAAAAATGATAAAATTGTGAGACCCCAAATTTCAAAACCGTGCATTCATTTCCGAACGGTGTGCCAAATTTTTGGCCCCTCTCGGCCTGTTAAAAGATCCCCCTAAAGTTATAGGCCCGATTTCTCTAAAGCTTGGTAAGAGGTCAGGCTCCCTAAACCAGCAGGCTAGCCCTACCGGCCAATGTGAATCCATTTGATTTATTTATCTTTCTAGGTGATGTACGATGTGAACCCTGGTATATAATAATCGGGCTTAAGCCTGATAGCTCAGAAAGCCTGACCACTAGCCACGATTTGAGAAATCGGCCCTTCATGGATTATTAAAGTGCCCCGACTGTAAACATATGCCAAAAGACAACATTTTTCGTCTTAAAAAATTATCCAAAAATCCCCCACCTTTTGCATACGAAAAATATATCCCCTCCCCCTCTACCATTTAACCTCCTCCGGGCCGCACTTTTTTCAGTAGTTCGCTTCATAAGTTTTGCATAGCCCTAAGTGGCTAAAGCATGATGATGCTAGAGAAGCGAGTAAGAAATTTGGTATATTAATCTGAACGTTGTATATTTTTATACGCCTTTAATTGCATTTTTTTCTTTGTGTGTGATTACATGGTGACCAGCAGAAACGTCGTTTTCTTTCTTGTTGTTCAATTAGGGGGTGGGTCGTGCACATCCCTTAAAGCCTTAATGTACCGTCTTTTTTCAGAATTTACCTTTATTTTTTTCAAACCCGATTTTTTGGCATATTTGTAATACTTACACATGTTCTAACTTAAATCTATGAGCTGTCAAATTCGCCATATTTGTAGTAAAACGGGATGATTTTCTGTTGGTCCCATGATGCAGTCATGTCTACAGTAGAATTCAATTCGACCTTTGCAGGACTTAAACCCCATTAAAAGCTATTAAACCAAGATAACACTCATTGAAAACAGCTCAACTGATTAAATCATATCTTCTCTGGTTAAATACACACAAAACATATGTGTCTGCTTTAAACGTACAATGGAGCAATGAGCTGGGATTATACTTTCAGTTGGGTGAACGATTATAAAGCGAGCGCTAGAGAACAATTGTGTGTGGTCTTTGTTTACGAAATGAGACAATACGTGCTTATTGTTAACCAGCGTTCTTGAAAATGAGAAACATGGTGGTTTGCAGACTTAACACAGGTTGGAAATAATTTCTTCATATTTTTTGGTGTTATCTGTCGTTTACATATCCTTCCTAAAACACCAAAGTACGAGTATTTCCAAACATCTAAATTAGCTAAAAATTTAGGACATGTTACAAAACTATATTGTCTAGAATTTTAGAAGAGTACTTTTAATATTGGCCGATTATTTTTCACACAGCGACGTTAACTAGGCAATGTACTATTACCTATAACATTAACTAAAACACCAAAGTACGAGTATTTCCAAACATCTAAATTAGCTAAAAATTTAGGATATGTTACAAAACTATATTTTCTAGAACTTTAGAAGAGTACTTTTAATATTGGCCGGTTATTTTTCACACAGCGACGTTAACTAGGCATATCCCCATACTTTTAACGTAGGCTATTTGTAGAGGTCACGCGTCAATGGGAAAGAGCACTGTGTATTTTGTATAGGAAAACGGACAGTAACTGCAGTATGCGACATAAAATCATAATTTTTTAGATTATGATTTTATGTCGGCCACGATCGCAAACCGCAGTCTCCTACAAAACTAGTTTGGTTACGCTCCCTCCACATGTGGAGGAAGCGTAACCAAACTGGCCGCGTAGGAGACTAATTCTGAGGCCGCACTCGCTGTCTTAATCCAAATAGTGCGACATGTTTCGAGTGATAGAGGTGAAGTTTATGATGTTGTTTCTCTGCAAATTCCCAATGTTTTTCGCGTCCAAATGTATTGGGAACTTTCATAATGATTGCATATTATCATTTTGGAAGAAAAAAAGAAAAATCTAAAAATTTAAAAAGATCGTACATTAAGGCTTTAAGAAGCGCCGAGAGGTCAGTTCTTGAAAGACATCTATATATATATACTACTGTAGGATCTTAAGTCTGTAAAAGGTTAAATAATTAGGAAGATATAGGATAGTCGTTTTAGATTCATACGTGCCCATGGTACTAATAAATGCAGGTCTGACATTAACATGATTAATGGGCTATTTACTTCGAGCTAAAATAATCTCATTGTCAAAGCCAGAGTTCCATAATCTTCAGACAACCACACTAAAGGGTCACAAAATGACCTCAAGTTGTGGAATATGAATTAATATGTGTCCCAATTCATGCAGTTGTTAAAATCGTTTTTTCCTAATGTGTACGCACTTTTCTTCCTTCGACGAAGATTAAAATAGCTTCGTTCAACGAAGCTAAAAAAGGTTGTTTCGACGAAGGAATACTTCGTTCGACGAAGCTAATTTTGTAATGTGTACGCTCACTTCGTTCGACGAAGGAAAGTGATCATGTGACATTAGTGACCTTCGCCGGCTTATCTTCGTCGAATGAAGAAATTTTCTAATGTGAACAGGGTCCTTGTCGCTACAGATTTTAGTCACTATATGGTCTCCTCAATAACCTCAAGTTTTTAACTACCGTATTAATTTAAATGGCCAATATATTCAGCCATTACACTTCCCTATACAACGGTCATTAATGATTTTGCCTGTATTGATAGCATTCTACTTCTGGCGATTTAATGTTCTTTTTTATCTGTTCTGTTCAACATGTTGAGAGAGAATGATCTGGCGTATTACGGACAGCAGAGGATTGGGGGCCAGGGCACACAGTGTCATCGCTCCGATATCTTCATGGCAGAAATCGCCATGGTAGATTGAATCCACCGCCACGCATGGCCATTATACATATCGACCCCGATATCGACCTGTTTTATGCGAAACTATTAAAATAGTTTCGCATAAATAGGCTGAAGGACATCTGACTAAGGCTACTGACAATAGCCCCGATACATCGGTGACTGACCTCGCTGTGTGTCAGTCAAGCATGGTATGCCATAGGTCATATTCTTTTAGACAACCTTCACGATTGGCCTATACAATGCGCTATATAATTCGGCACATATAAATCAGAATTATTGCGGAATTATTGTCAGTTTTTGACTCAAGACGCAAGCCACTGTCTCAAAGCGCAAGCTAACGACTATCATATCTGTTTGTTGTTGTTGTTTTTTCAGGCGATTTTTATCCAGAAAGATTTTGATCGTTCGCAGCTCTGAGACCAGCCACCTCAAAATTCCGGTGGAGCACATCCACCTGTTTCCGCCAACAAATTGATGAAGTGCTTCCCCGCGGGTGGGGAGGGGGGGGGCTGATATCATGTAGGGATAATGGTTAAGGAAAATATGTCAATGTTTGCACCCAAATGACCCCTAATTCAGATCAAAACGGTCTGTCTCTCACCCAATGACCCCATATTATTTTATCATTTTACTCTCACCGAATGGCATTTTAGTGCCAGTCCTACACCTATATCCATTTCATTTTTAAAAATGGGGCTTTTATTTGGTGATAGCCAAAACAGTCTCAAAGAAGCGTCTGGCTTCAAATGGGTTAAGCAATATCAGTGATCGAAAGTTGCTGGGACGGGACAATCCTACATATTGGTATACGTCATGTGCCTGTCAATTATAGACCCCTTTTTGAGACAAACTCTACAACTAATAAACCCCTAAACTGAAGTAATTTTTCACCAGCTTACACCCCCGGTTTTAATATGCATATTTAAATTGAGCAAATTTAACATTCCGTGTCAATTTCAGCTTCAAATTTGGCAAATTTTCGCTAACTTTTGCACATTTTTGCCCAGAAAGTTATAATTAAAAGTTACAATTTTCCGCGGTCCCAGAATGACACCATTTGGTTGAAGGCCACACTGAATGACCGTCTTTGTTTACACCGATCAAGAAATGGGTGATTCCATTTGAAATTTGCCATGGCCTTGTGGAAGATATAAGAAAAGTATTCCACAAAGGGACTGTGTTTTTCATTATTGGATTGGGTAAGGCTGCACGGGCTTTTTTTCTGTTGACAAGAGGCAATTTTCAGTGAGCAGCTCTTTTCAGAGCCACCACACCTATATTAGCATATAGTCTTCGGTGAACGGCTCTTTTCAGAGCCAACAAACCTGTAAATTTAACAGTTATAGGCGAGGTCTGCTTGTTCTCTGTTAACAAGGGCAGTCTTCAGTGAACGGCTCTTTTCAAAGCCACTAAACCTTTACATTTAGCAAATAGGCGAGGTCTGATTGCTTTCTGTTGACAAGAGAGAGTCTTCAGTAAACGGCTTTTTTCAGAGCCACCAGTAGCAAGGGGCGGCCTACATGTGTCATTCTTGGGTACTTGGGGACTGAAGAAGTCCTGACGAAAGCTTGACGTTTCTAAAATTTTCCGACGGCGAACCCGATAACAACTTACCAATTATTGTTATGAACTCCCCGGGATGAACTCCCATCGTAAAAGCCTATCTTACAATAAGGCTTATTATTTTGAAAAACTACATTTAAATAGATCCATGGTATAAAACATATTTTATTTAAAACTGTCGGGATAACTATACTGATGTAAATTGATTGAGAAATGCTCCAAAATATGTGGTTTGGGTGCTCCGTTGAGTTTTCCAGTTGAAATGCATACACCCCCTAGGGAAGATATTACATTAATCTTCCACACAGGGAGCGTGAATTTCAAATGGGGTTAGCTGAATGGGTAACACCATTTGAAAACTGCGCCCCTTGTGTAGGAGATTAATGTCATGTCTTCCATAGGGGGTGTATGGATTTCAACTGGAATAGCTCATTAGATTTTATTCCCTATCCACTTGTTCCATGCAATCAGTATTTCTCGCTATTATAGCACTATATTAAACTGTATCAAATTACTGTTAACTATCGGGATTACGATCAGTTAGCCGTACACTCAGATATGATTTTATACATCGAAGTAGGATCAAGAGACATATTTATTTTATAGTAAATGATACATTATTCTTTTATGATATGCCGTGTGATTGAGTATTATACATGCGGGAATGAGAAGGGAAGAGAAACGGCGACGACGAAGATGACGAAGAAGAAGATAATATTAAAAAAAGAGACACAAAAATTACAATAAGAAAATAATATTTTAGCATACATTTATCACTCTTTTATGACAAATAAATCTACACTCTGATCAGCTCTTAATAGGCGGGGACTCATAACATCGTGGATTGATACAAAATAGCGTACACACAGCTAGGCGCAGCGCCTACGCGAACTGCGCTTTGCGTTTTGCGTGAATGACGTGTGCTTTTGTGATTTTCGCGTGCGTAAGTTGGAACTTTATTGACTCGCGCAGTAACAAAAACCGAATAATTCCCGCCTATTAAGAGCTGATCACAGTAAAGCATGCTTTCGGACTCGGTCCAGCCATTCGGGATTTAGTATAAACTAGCCTATATGAAGGAGACAATGACGAAGACGAAGACGAAGAATTCAATTTGAAAACTTAAAATAAAACCTGGCAATCACAAAATTATGCCTTATAATGTTAAAAAAAATTGTCAAGGACGAATCACATGGCTTTATGTAAAACAAACTCATATTGATCATATAAACGAATAAAAACAATCGGCTCTCAACACGCGATGTTCAAAATTCCCGCAACAAAATTGTCTATGGCAATGATTATTTGTGCTCAATTGTCGCCAGCCTTCATTGTCTTACTGGGACGTCATCGCCACATGCAATTTCGGGGCCTGGGCAATTTGAATATCGCGTGGTGAGAGATGGCTGTTTTTATTTGTTTTTAAGGTCATTGAGTTTTGTTTTAAATAAAACTACGTGATTCATGCTTGATAATTATCTTTCTAACATATAAGGCATAATGTTGTCGCTTCAACATAAAAAGTCCCAAGTTTTAAGATATTTTGTCAAAATATCAAGAGCTATCTCAAGAACTACTGAGCCAATACTAGGCTTGTTTGTACATTACTCATTGTAATGCATTTTTCATGCTGATTTCATATATGGCCATGAAAATGTATATTTCAGATTTTTTTAAATTTTTTTAAAGAAAATTTGAAACTTGTCGTCTGCAGTTCCTTTAAATTTGTTATCACTTTAATGCAGACCAGGCGTATAGAATTACTTCAAATTACAACCGGTTATTGGAAAGTGTTGGTGGATTGTAACATGTGTTTACGGGTGCTTAGTTTCAAAACCATGACATGATAAATTATGCCTTCTTCGTATGTGTGGCTATATGATTAATGTAAGAGGCCGATGTATTAACTCTTTTCAAACAAAAGATTAATTTTTAATCTTTAAATCTGTTGTGGGCGCACAGTCTTAATATAGGCCTATATTGAATATCATATCATTTTTTTCCCGATAGTGTACTCACCACACTTATAGATTGCAATTCAAAATTAATTGATATACAGCCTGTCTCAAAAAAAAAAAGTGCAAATGAAAATCGCCCTCTTTCTCTTTGACAATTAGAAAATACCGTTGTAACATAGTGCCTACGTATAGTCTTAGCTCTCAAATGCCGTTTGTTCTGTTCAATTTGCTTGTTTTAATCTCGAGTTATGTTAAGTTAACCACGAAAGGGCAAAATAAAAAAATGTGCCACTTTTACTGGGGAAGAGGGCTGTACAGGCTGAGCCAAAAAAGAAGTAAACTCATGTTTGAGGGGCTGTAACTAGAGAACTGTAAGGTATCTGCGATAAATGAAAATATCATTGGAAAGAGCAAACTGTACACATCTGAATGAAAGAGAATTGTTGCAATTGCTCACAGCAAACTAAAGTTATACTCATTTGAATACAACCACCCATTTTTGTAGCTGATGCAGACGGCTGATTGATTTTCATCCATTTCAATTTCAATGAATCAGCAATTAGTGCTAACAGAATTTATTGTTGAATTCTGCTTTAATTAACTTTTGCTTTAATTAATACTCAACAAAGTCCATGACGGTACTGTACTTTGTAGGGATACCAATTCAACTCTTTACGAACGATCCGGCAGAAGCTTGATTGGGGAATGTTGGATAAAGGATTGCGTCTTGAGCTGATCTGTGGGTCTTGCTGTAACGCATGTCTAACTCTAACAATGTTCACTTGTGATCTAGCAGTTCGTGGTCTGCCCGAAACTTCCGGCTGTCTGTTCCTTAGTGTCCCAAGCACATTTAGCTTGTTCACATTCTTATATACTGCTTCCTTACATGGAATCCGATTAGCTGTGGGAAATTGGAGACGAAAAAGACGCTGAACTTCAGTGGGACTCTTAGTTTCATGATACTTCGTCGACAGAAACGTGCGCTCCCGTGCGGTACGGTAAATTGTGGTGCCATGTTGTCGTGTGGCTCAATTCATTATAATGTAGTGCAATGAGGTAAAATTCATATTAAAAAGAACCGTTTAAGGGGGTACTACACCCCTGCCCAATTTTGTGCCTATTTTTGCATTTTTCTCAAAAATTATAGCGCATTGGGGACAAGTAAGATATGTATATTATAGGGGCAAAGACTACAACTACAGCACTGGAAATTTTATTTCAACACAGACAACAGTTGTGGAGTTACAGTCAAAAATGAGGGAAAACTTGAGTTGCTAAATTGTCAGTGCATTAGTTGTAGTCCTTGCCCCTATAATATACATATCTTACTTGTCACCAATGCGCTATAATGTTTGCGAAAAATGCAAAAAATGGGCACAAAATTGGCCAGGGTGTAGTACCTCCTTAACATGTAGGAATTATTGGTCGAATCCACACCTGCCATGTAACTTTATTTGCATTTGAATATCGCGCCTTACCAATCAATATAGGTACTTGGGAAGTGAAACCGTGTGCAGCTACAAAAATGGGTGGTTGTATTCAAATGAGTATAACTTGAGTTTGCTGTGAGCAATTGCATCAATTCTTTTTTATTTAGATGTGTAGAATTAGCTCCTTTCGATGATATTTTCATTTTAGCAGATTCCTTACAGATCTCTAGGTACAGCCCCTCAAACATGAGTTTACTTCTTTTTGACTCAGCCTGTATGTACTAGTAAATCAATGATATCACCAAGTTTATCAAGAATTTCGTGAATTCAAAAGAATGCATCAACAATACAAAATTGATTTTACTGTTGTAAAATCGGGTATTACTTGTTGGGAGAGAAATTAGACAAAATAATGCACGCGCCCTGATGTTGATGCGTCAAATTCACGAGCTATCATTGATATACATACGAGTACAGCCCTCTTCCCTCGTAAAAGTTGCACAATTGTGATTTGACCCTTTCGTTGTTAACTGTGGTTGTTAACATTGCAGACAAATGGACACAATCAAGGATTGTCATTGGTTGGTAAGCTATGTCAAGTGGTAAACGACATGAAAGTGTGACTAGGGTGTAAGTGTTAAGAAGGAAAACAACGTTATAAAGGTGACTTGTAATAAAAGCATGAACAAGCATTTCAGTACAATTTTTACCAAGATATTTTCTGATCTGGCCAATTTTATACAAAGCAAAAGCAGCTGAGCGACAAATGTTATTAACAAAAGAATCCATTCTCAGATCATTCTGGACAATTACACCAAGATTGCGAGCACTATTTACAGGTTGGATAAACGAGTCACAAGGTGGTAAAGGTGAATTATGTGATATGGATTACTTCCCTTTTGTCCTCATTTAGTTTTAAATCATTCATGGTTGACCAGGTTTTAATGTCGTTTATACATCTTTCAAGCTTTGGAGGAAGATATGAACGTTCACATTCATCGAGCACAATATACGAGGGTCATTCAAAAAGTTCTACCTCCTTCATCACATCTCAGTTTTCCTGGGTGCCAGCCAGCTGAAATTACCTATGAATATACTTCGAAATCTAGACTACAAAATAAAAGTTGTATGATGAAAATGTGATTGTTAGTTGTTAAGATATTAAATTGTTTTCAAGATGTGGCTGTCCAACTTCTTACTCAAAATAAATATTTTGGTCCTATTTGAGCTTCTTGACATGCTCTGGGACTTCAAAACAAAATGAAACATGTTTTACATGAGAAGAAAACATGGAAGGGTTCAACAGACAAACAAATGTTAGTGAAATTTGCCAGATTTCGGCTATAGACCATGTTGAATGGTAATTCGTAATTACGTCTTATTTTAGGCAATGGATGCACCTTGATGTGAAGATGAACAGTTTGTTATTTGAAGTCGACCGAAAACACTAAGCGGGTCCACTTTTGAAATCACTTCATTGGCTTCCAATACGCCAAAGGATCATTTTCAAATTACTTTTGCTTGTATATAAATGTCTTCACAACCAAGGATCAACATATTTGTCAAATTGCTTATCATTGTATGTTCCAAAGAGACAACTCCGATCTTGCGATGATTATCTTCGTCTGGACTATCCCATGACTAGAGTCTTAGCTGGTGATAGAACTTTTACAGTTTTTGCATCAAAAGAGTGGAATAAGCTACCTGTCTATATAAGACAATCTTCATCAACAAATGCATTCAAAAAAGCGCTTAAAACTTATTTGTTCCCATAACATGTTCTTATTGATATTGTAATTTGTACAATTTTTAAGATGCACCTTCAAAATGTAGTTTTAAGTTGTGGTATTAAGGTATTTTGTAAACGCTCTGAGCCTTATGGAAATGGCGCAAATGCTCTTTGTATTGTATTGTATTGTATTGTATTGTATTGTATTGTATTGTATTGTATTGTATTGTATTGTGTATATAATTACAAAGTAGGCCTACCAAAACTGTGCATAAGACTTATTTGATTTTAACTTATGAACCAACTAATACCACTTGAACCAACAAGTGCTCACCCGGTCGAAGTCAACAATCTATGGAAAAGGGTCAATATGAAGGCTATTCTGAACATGTATCGGTTTTGCTGTGCAAAATTCACGATACTCAGTAAAACTGTACTATCTACAACCATTATTATATTGATTAAATTATTTTCATCCTTAAGGGGGTACTACACCCATTGATTTTTTTGTTGCATTTTTTTGCATTTTGCGAAGAAATTACAAAAAAAATTGGACAAAGTGGTATGCAAAATGAAGGGGCAAATCTTCTCGTTTTATTGGTGGCATCGGTATCAATGTAGCTTACATGCTTTTGAAGATAGAAGCCAAAAGGAGGTACATCACTGATGATTTAAATTCACTTCATTTTGGAAAGCTTACTATCAACGGATTTCGTTAAAATTTTGGATATGTGTTGCTAACACATTAGGAAAATAATGTTGATATGTAAAATGGGAATAAGTGGTCCCTGATTTCTTTTATGACTTCATGAACTTGGTGCTCCACAGCTATCAAAAAACGAACCGGTTGAAATGCTTCTATTTTCAATGTCGAGCTATATTTTGTATTTTGAGCTTGCAACACTATGTCACTGAAACTTAATTAAGCCATAGGTAACAGGTTACCACAACCACACTACAGCAATGTTGAAAAAGATTGTATTTTTTGTCACCTATACCACCATATTAGGTAGTTTTCCGTAAGCATCATTTTTGTGATTTTGGTAACTATTTTATATTTATTTGCCCAATCCAACTCAACTAGGCAATCTAAATTGTACTCACCATTTACATCCCAAGGTATTTTAGTATATCCACCTCACACATTTCCATTATATATCCAGTAACAGACAAAATATCAAAATTGATGCCTCATTATGACATGTATGATATCACAGACTATCACATGTATTCAAAATTGATGCCTGAATTTGACCTGAACCAATTGACCTATAACCTGACCTTTGATGACCTTATAGCCTTTTATAATCTCTTTTCCTAACAACATATTATAGAAGATACATACATTGCGTAGTATTAAATTGTCTATGTGGAAGAGATTATTTAGGCCTATTTAATTTATGTATATTTCTATAGATAGTATAACAAAGGATTTAATGTATTCTATTCATGTATTCTACTTGGACATGTTCAATAGAATAAATTATGGTTTGTTATGAAACACACATCTCAGTTACCAGGATACAGTAAACAAAAAAATATATAGGGCTAAAATGATTTTCTAAAATGGTTTAAAACCACTTTGTATGTAGAGATATTCTATAAGTTCAGGACATGAGATGATGAACATATTTATATACTTTATAAATTTGCAACAAAAAAAAGGAGATGGGTACTGATGAAAATCAGGGTATTAAATCGCCTTAACAGAAATAATTTTAATCAAAATTAGCCTTTCTTTTCAGATCGTTCCCGACGTACCAAATCTGTGTTCACTTTAACCAACACATCTTAATAACCAAAAATCACATTTTAATCAAATAACTTTTATTTTGTAGCCAAAATTTTTAAGAGTATAACCATGTGTAATATCAATATCCTGGCACGTAAGATAACATAGATGTGATGATGGTGGTAGAACTTATTGGATGACCCTCGTATTTGAGTGTCATCGGCATAAGTCATTTTACTGAAACCATTAGCATTAATACCATGCTTCAGATACATTATAGACTTCAGATTTATAAAAAGAATTAACTCTCTAGTACACGCGACTGCAGACTGCAAGTTTCATTTTTTTTCATAAAAAAATTCGAACATGTACATTTTCTTAACCATATTTGGAATCAGAATGAAAAATGCATTAAAATGGGTACAAACAAGCCTAGTATTGGTTCAGAGGTCAAGAGATAGCTCTCAATATTTTGAGAAAATATTTCAAAACCTGGACCTTTTATGTTGAAGGTTATGGCTAACACGCAAAGTAATGCTCTGCGTGCTAGCCATATTAATATCCCGATTAATATGCTTCAACACAAAACATCTTGAGATATTCTCTCAAAATATCAAGAGCTCTCTCAAGAAGTACTGAACAAATGCTAGGCTTGTTTATATTCATTTTAATGCATTTTTCATGCTGATCCCAAATATGATCATGAAAACGTAAATTTTTTTTAAAGAATATTTGAAACTTGTCGTCTGCAGTCGATAACCGCGTGGAGAGGAAGAATGTTACAGTTTTAAATAATTTTATTCGACAGAAGAAGAGAAATATTGAAAGTATTTTATCATTGCTGGTGTGTAGCATGATTATGATCAAGTCATAATTTAAAGTCACAGCCAATTTACTTAGGCATTTCACAACTGGTGTAATCTCTATATACATTGAGCTGTAAGCAATTCCAGCGGTATAATTTATCACACAACTTGTGTATTTTCTCTACTTTATATAAATCAAGAGCTTTCTCAAGAACCACTGAACCAATAATAGACTTGTTTGTACTATGGTGATTCCAAATATGGTCATGAAAATTTACAATTATGACATTTTTGAATTTAAAAAAAATTGACACTTGCCGTCTGCAATCGACACCCGTGTGGAGAGGTTCAAAAGAATTGTTTTTGAGGACTACCTACCCATCTAAAATTGCCTCTGATTGGTCAATTATGTGATATCTTCACTTTAATCACCAATCAGAATGGAGCTTTGCAAATAATTCACCCCAATTTTTTGCGTGGTGAAATTATTCTAACAATGTTGCTGATTGGTCCAATCGATAATGAAAACTCAATTTAACATTAAAATGAGCAGAAATTTGCATAATTTTAGCCAAATTTGGATTGGTCATGATTAGTAATATTATTTCCTGCAAGTGTACCACAGATGGGCGAGATCAAATAACTTTTAATGATTTTAAGCAGCCTTTTCTTTACAGAAACACTGGCATGGTTTTGCCTGTAAAATAGGCAATTCCCAGACATCGTAGACTTCGAGGGCCAGTCGTAAAAAATAATGACGGTCAACCTATATTTTTTCCCAGCCAGAGGGATCAGGCAAGGGCTGATTTCAACCATCATAGCTGTCGCTTAAAACTGAGTCGCTCCTGTGAAGAAAAAATGACGTTTTCTTAAGGCAAATTTAGCACATATCTCTATGGGACTCTGATTTGGTGGTGTGAGATCTAAAGTACGGTACACTGCATGAGTGTGCATGGCTGTACATGCATGTCTGTTGCGTCTCGCGCACTTATACACAGTATAACTTTAAGCCAAAATAAAATTAAGCTATAATGATGAGGGAGAGGCTAGTTTCTATGTAACCTCTTTCATCTCTCTCTCTCTCTCTTTATAAAAAACAAAACAACAACAAAAAAACCTGCAATACTATTTTGTCGTAATGTGCGGATGTACAATGTTTGCGGATGTTTGAGACTAGTCGCGTACTTTCTCAACCCTCTTGGCCTTACTGTGTTCCTTTCTGTTTTTTATGTGTCATATATTTTGTATAAATTTGCTATAGATGTTTTTTTGGATGTATTCCTAAAACATTTGTGCGTATTCCTAATGCATTTGGGTGTATTCCTAATACATTTGGGTGTATTCCTAATACATTTGGGTGTATTCTTAGTTGGGTGTATTCCCGATACATTTGGGGGTATTCCTAATACATTTAGTACATGTGGGTGTATTCCTAATACATTTGGGTGTATTTCTAATACATTTGGTGTATTTCTAATACATTTGGGTGTATTTCTAATACATTTGGGTGTATTCCTAATACATTTGGGTGTATTTCTAATACATTTGGTGGGGTGTATTCCTAATACGTTTGGGTGTATTCCTAATACATTTGGGTGTATTCCTAATACATTTGGGTGTATTCCTAATACATTTGGGTGCATTTGAGCATTAATACAAAAGCAACACGTACAACTCACCTTTATTTACTGTATACGTCGTTTCAAGCACCCCATTCTCGTCTTTAAACACCCTGACATTGGCCGTGCCATCAACCACCAACACCTTATCTCCAAACAGAGCCACGTCTCGCGGCGACTTCAACACACCATCAGCCCCCGTTAGTTTCATGGAGGCTTGAAAATGAATCTCGCCCTTATGATGTCGATATAAATTCACTTGATTCGTCCAGCAATCGGCGACGACTAATAAATGGGGGTTACCGTCGACACCCCGTGCATCTTGTAACTTTGGCCCGCCGATTTTTCTACCAGCCGATCCGAACTGCGTATATAATTCAAGCTCAATTTGACACTGCTGTTTAGCATCCATACTGGTTGCCTGTCGTCTGAACTCGCTACTTGCTGCACTTATTTTTGAGCTAATGATAACTAACGGTAAAAATGTTCGCAGTATGCTGCTGATGGCATCTTCACCCGTGTGTTGCTAAGTGCACGTTACTTTTTCCTCAGAGCGCTCCTACTGACCTGGATGTAAAGCACTTTGCATGCAGATAACAATAATATCCTTTCCCAACAGTCAATTATTTCCACGAATAATGCAATATTTTAAAGTATTATTTTCATTCGATTTTGAAAGTTATTACTTTATAAGAAAGAGCCAATGTTATGTAAATATTATAAAATAATATTAATTCTAATATCTTAAGCATGGATACTGAAACTGGATGTGAAGCACTTTGCATGCCGTCAACTCCCAGTCGATTGTTTCCACGAATATGCAACATTTTAAGTATTCGATTTAGTTTTAAGTATTGTTTTCTAAGAAATTGTGAGCTATGTATATAAAATGTAAGTTGTAAGATATGTCAATTCTTAAGCAATAAGATCGCTCATTGACCTGGATGTAAAGTACTTTGGATGCAGTCAACAATAATATTCTTTCCATGAATAAAGTAATATTTTTAAGTATTATTTTGATTCGATTTTGAAAGTTATTACTTTTTAAGAAAGAGCCAATGTTATGTAAATTGTAAAATAATGTTAATTTTTAAGCAACAAGGTCGTTCATGAATACCGAAACTGTATGTGAAGCACTTTGCATGCTGTCAACTCCCAACAGTCGATTATTTCCACGAACATGCAATATTTTTTTAAGGATTCGATTTAATTTTAAGTGCTGTTTTCTAAATTGTGAGCTAATGTATATAAAATGTAAATTTTGAAATAGTGTTAATTCTTAAACAACAAGATCGCTCGTTAATGCCGTTAACCCTTTCCCAACAGTCGATTATTTCCACGAATGTAACATTTTAAGTATTCGATGTAGTTTTCAGTGTTGTTTTCTAAGAAATTATGAGCTAATGTAATATAAAAGGTTAATTGTAAAATAATGTTAATTCTTAAGCAACAAGGATTTATGCAAATTAGGCACCTTTCCCATACTTAGATATTTTGGGACTTTTAGTATGGTACTTTGGGGACCTCAAGGATATGCATTGTGGTGAAAAAAATTCTGTTGCAATTAGTTCCTTAGAAAATGCTAGATTTACTGGCCTATAAGCCGTATACTTGCGAATAATCTTAGATGTATTACTAGGGATGACCAATGAACCATCAACTTGATTAGAACACTCCCATAGACATGCAGGGAGCTCAACTGTGCACTGCTTGCACAGTCATTTCTAAATTGATCTCATCCTTTTATTTTTCAATATTTTTCTGTAAAAATTGGGGAAGTTAATGCCAATTATATTTTGTAACTATAACTTATTTTATTTTCCTGTAAGTACGAGTCAAAATTGGTCCATCGCCACAGTGCGCTTAATTGCCAGTGGCTGGGTTCAGCACTGCTCAAGAATGGCACAAAATATTCATGTCAATAGTTTCAGGTGAAAAACGTGGCCTACTGAGCTGTAATTTGGCAGGGTTGCCAGTAATACCTCTATCATACCCTCTGTAAAAAGGTTGAAAAATTGAACAAGTAGATCTTGAGTTACAAATTAAATCACCAGCTTCCCTTTGGAATTTCCATACTCCTTTCGAATCATGCTAAGAAGACACCTTTCTGAACATAAATGTGAAGTTTCGTACTCATTCAATGTATTGTTCACCTGATTTCAACCCTAAACGTTTATTTATATTTAGGCCTATACCATATACAACTTGCTGCTGGCTATACCTTGTTAATGTGCAACCATAACTGTTCCAAAATAGCCCGCGAAAGTCATGCAGGTAACTCCAAGGTCATGTATTGAATTGTTTTGAATGAGGAATACTACGGGAACCAGCACCTTTTGTTAGAAGTCACACATGATCATGATGAGTGAAGTGGATAACCTCTATTGTTGTGAATGAGTCAATGACCTTCAATGACACTTAAGATTTAATTTGCATACACCTACTAATTGGTCATATTAAACCCAATAACATTTAAATTTTTGGTTGTGAAAAAAAAAGTTTACCTGGACTTAGTGCAATTTTGATTTTGTGCCATATCGGCCATCTTGGATGATTTTTGGCAAAATGTTCTCTAAATGCATGATTTCAATGCCTCGGTTTGAAAAAAAATAATTTATGCCATTGACTAGTAAAGTGCCATTTCATAAGAAACCCCTTTGATATTTTCACAATATGCTTGTTTCCTGTTTGCATATATGTTAAAATAAAGAAATATATAAAGGTAAATAGATGCTTATGCCAATTTTGCTCCCCATTGATATTTTTGGACCTTGTCATTTTATTTAGTTCCAATGACCGGTCAGAATGGGAAACTTTGAAAATTCATAATTCGAAAAGTTTTTGACGGATTTTGACCATTTAACCACCAAAATACTTCTATTGACGAGTTCTATCCAGAAAACAATATTTTGTAGGAATAGGAGCAACATAAAATTTTGATGGTTATCCCTAGTATTACATCTAAGATCTATATAATTCTGTTTTAAAATGTCGTTTATTACGCTAGTGAATGCGTTCCGAAGCCCTATGTTATTATCTGTCCATGTCATTATCCGCGTGTTACATTTTAATCATTGATGTAGCCAATCCTCATCCGTGGACAGAGTGAAAAAGGGGCACATTTCTTAAAAAGGGCATATGATTATAGGTTTCTTCACATACCAAAATATTATGTAATCAACATTTTTGAAATAGGAGAAAAAGAGGGCGCAATGAGGGTTCTGTGTTTTTTTGTTTCTTTTTTTTGGGGGGGGGGCACCCTGTATATTCACAATTGCCCAATGACAGCAATATCCGTAGCTTTTGCATGTAGGCCCTATTGGCATGACATTAGTCATGTTCATGCGCAACAAATTTTAATTTGATTTATGCGCTTTAATTTAATTTATTTTTAATTTAATTTATGCGCTTAAAAGCGCATAAAAATATGCCTTTGTTATAAACAATTCTTAAACATATAATTCACAAAATATAAAGTAGACAATTCCATTTTGCTATTTCAGTTGAAATCCACACACCCCCTATGGACGACATGACCTTATAATTTAAAATCTTCCACACATAGAATGTTCATAATTTCAAATGGGGTTACTCAATATGTGGGAGATTATACAGTGTACTTCGGTTATATGCGCTTTTATAAATATGCACGCGACCACCTCCGCGCTGCCATTACAGCTTATAGCTAGACAGTAAGTCTCGAAGTCCGGGGCTCGAACTGACCTATACGTACTGTACATAGCGTGTGGTCTTCCTATACATTTGAATGGAAGGCGGAACAACATGAGACTACAGCAGAATTGCCTATTTTGTTCAACTTTGTGATTATATTGTATACCTTTCCGTCGTTGAATATTTTTTCCGTTAATACCCAGCAAACACAAAACGTTTTCGACATCATTCGCAAAAGGTTATAAAAGCTTGTCAGAAAACGTTTAAATGTCGGGTTATATAAAGGGTGCATTAATGGTATAAAACGTTTTTATAACATTAAAAAACATTTGTTCGTAATTTACTGCACAGCAAACACAAATGTTTTACAGAAAACATTTAAATGTCGGGTTATATAAATGGTATAAAAACGTATTGATAACATTCCAAAAACATTTTTGAAAACTTGGTGCAAATCATTCTAAACAGAATGTTATTTTGGGGTTGAAATAATATTTTGCAAAAAATATTTGCCCAAAATATTTACAATAACGTTTTTAAAATGTTTTCATGACCTTTATATAACCCGACATTTAAATGTTATTAAAACGTTTTGTAAAAACATTTTAAGAACATTTCTGTGTTTGCCTGGTGCAAATATTTTAACATAATGTTATTTAAGTATTGACAAAATATTTGGCCAAAAATGTTTGCAAAAATAGTTTACAATGACATTTCGAAAACATTTTAAAAATATTGTTGTAGTGTGTTTTCATACAAAACGTTTTAAAACGATTTCATTACCTTTATATAACCCGACATTTTAATGTTATGAAAACGTTTTTACCTAAACCAAAACCCAAAATATAACTTATTTAAAACGTTTTAAAAACGTTTTTGTGTTTGCTGGGTACTTTCAAAATGTTGTTTTTGATAACATATGACAAATTCGGAATTGCAACATGTGTAACAAATTTGCAATTCAATTAATACGTAAATTTGATGAAATATATCGACAGAGTTCCTATCCTTTTCTGTATAGATGAATCCAACGAGTCAAGTCATGGTCAGGATTTGGCCGGCCATATTTGGGTACCCCCATGCACCAAGCAGGTGTTGTGAGTGGATTAAACCCGCTTAAAATTTGATGTTAGATTCTTTTGTGTTGTAAACTGTCATCATTCTTTTGTCTACGTGTTACACGGGTGGGATAGTTGGGTACCCGTCGCGTTAATATTCGTTAATAAGCATGTGTGCCTACTAACGAGTTGCTCAGACAAGTTCGAATTTTTAGGGTAGTTTATTAAACTTTATTTTATAATATCTGTGCTTCAGAAATTGGTATATTAAAAGAAAAAACTACACTAAAAATTCATTCTTGTCCGAGCAACTCGTTATTAGCACATATGCTTATTATCGATTCTTTACGGTAGTACAATAATTCACACATTGGCCTTAAACGATGCCCTTTATTCCCCAGTTCTCTCATGTGCAGATGAGTTAAAGAAGGACAGTAAATACCTTTCATGAACTAATTATCGTATTATTGGAACTAAAAGTCACTGTTGCAATATTAAAAATAAATACATGTAAATAAAAGTAGATCACAAATACATTACCTCAGAGGATTAATAATGACCAATCCCTAATTTCATCATTTTCATTTTCCACTATTAAAGGTGGTCCGATTTCAATGCATGTTATTCGCCGTAGAAGTGACGTAATAATCGGATTTACTACCATAGCAATATAGATGAATACAATTTTTGAATAAATCCCCCTGCACTACAAGCAGATTACACTCTAACAGGTGCGAGTGATCAGCATGATATGCATATTCTATAAAATTACAGGTCTTTATCCCTGTTCTTTGACATCCATGGTTCAATGCTTAGGTACCGAGTGAATGGTATAGTTCAGGGCGATATATTGAAAATTGTATTCATCCATTGCTGTGGTAGTTAATCCGATTAATTACGTCACTTTTACGGCCAATTTCAACCTTGGTTGCATGACCTCGCTCCTTACGTATGGAGTTTCATCCCTGTATTTCAACACCTAAAAATATAAGATACTCTGGTTGAACAAAATAATCAGGATCGGCGGAATAAACGCATTAAAGAACGTAGTATCTGGTCCAGAAAATGCACGTACTTGTGTACGTTTCAGCAAACACTGTTACCTTTGTCAACACTTGATGATGAGCGATTCCTACTAAAACTGGGATCAAGAAAATCTCAAGATAGTAAATCAACTAGTAGGAATCACTCATCGTCAAGTATTAACAAAGGCAACAGTGTTTGCTGAAACGTAAGTAAGGACCCGGTGCTCAATCTCGCCGATTACCTCTGCGTCGTCTCGCAGCATTTCGATGGCTCTACTGCGTCTTGCAGTTTCAAGCCGCAGCACGCCGATGAATTAATATAGTATAGCCATATACCTGGTTGCGAATTCGCGAGCAGTTATGGGCATCGAGTTCGCAACATCTTGCCATCTTCTTGCTCTGCGGTTTGCCATTCATTACTCAAAACCTTTATATTAATGTTTATTGTAGTACGTACTTGAGTTTACTCACCGTGAGCAATTTGCGGATCAGTCGATATAATCCGGCAAAGAATCAACGCACTCAAGGACACTAATTTGTAAGAGTATTGTTGTCAAGTGTTATAAGCCGGTTGCGAGAAATGTAGGAGTTGGGCCGATCAAGCCGATGAACGGGTGACTGAACATGGCTTTTCATCGAGCAGACACACATTTTGTTAGTGCATATCGCAACAGTATTTTATTTCTCAGCATAGGCGCATCGGCTTGGGTCTGCGTCTTGGGTTGCGAGCACGCCGCAGACTTTATCGGCGAGATTAAGCACCCAGACCTAAGTGCATTTTCTGGATCAGGTACTATATACGAACTTTGTTTGCCGACTCACAGAACCTGTAATGAAAATATTCTATAAAGTATCAAAAATTTATCTGTTTTCCGCTTTATCATGATTATATTTATTTATAATTAAAGTCTCACAAAAGCAAAATATATTTAAGACACGTATTTTTTGTCATATAGTCATTTTATTAAATATTATTTGACATTTATTTATTTTGCAATTAGGAAATGACTAGAGCATGTTTTGTGCAGATCGGACATCAATATTTTTATTAAGGGGGTACTACACCCCTGCCAAATTTTGTGCCTATTTTTGTATTTTTCTCAACAATTATAGCGCATTGGTGACAAGTAAGATATGTATATTATAGGGGCAAGGACTACAACTACTGCACTGGAAATTTGATTTCAGCACAGACAACAGTTGTGGAGTTACAGTCAAAAATGAGGGAGAACCAACATTTGATCAATAAATCAATAACTACTTGCCTTGAGTTGCTGAATTTTCAGTGCAGCAGTTGTAGTCCTTTCCCATATAATATACATATCTTACTTTGAAGTTCAGCGTGGTTTCTTGCTTGTACATTATTCGGCACGTTAATCGCGCGCGTAAAAGTATGTACACGCACCAATAAGTAACGCTAAGCTAACGCTAAGCTAACGCAGAACACGCTGAACTTCAAAGCTAGTGCCGGTGACTCGAGGTAGATATATTGACTATATACATCACAGATATTGGAAACCTTTTTTTTTCTCACTGCCTGAGGCTAGACAAACTATTTGGTACAAATTTCATGAAAATTGAAGCAACTTTAATTTTTGACCCCTGTACAACTTGAAAATTGACCTTCGATACCTTTTGGCATATAACTCTGCAACCAAAGGTCGTACACGCACAAAATAATACCAAACGGATAATTTTAGATGCTAACGAGGGAAATCGGGGTATGTTTAATTGTTGCCCCTGCATATAACTCCATGAGGTCATTTTGATGGCCATAGACTCAAAATAACGCTTGCTCGCCACCTTTTTGGATTCAGCAGGTCCAAATTACTGTCTGTTCAATTAGCTTAGATTCTTGAATTTTTAAGATATTTGGAAAAATAAAAACTTGTGGCCAAAGTCATCAAAGAAAAGTGTTAGCACAGCCTTAGACCTAACGTGATTTATACTTTTCAAATTCCCAAGTTCAATTTAAAACCCCATTTCTTTTCAATTTTGCCTCATTTTGGGCAGTTACTTGGGTCCACCGAAAGGGTTCGCGATCTTTTTACAAATCGAGTGGGACGGTCCATTCTCAACCTAGGGCATAGACCCTATCCAATTTAGCAAAACAATCTGTCCACCAATCTGTCCTGCCATTTCAATTGTTATACCGTTCCGGTTATTGGATAGGTTCTATAGGTGATGATGGTCCACCGGTTTTTGTTACACGAAATTATATGGCGCGAGTACGTTTTATGCATAACATTATTCTGAGCATTATTTTTCCTAAACAAGGACATTAAAATTATGGATTTCGTTCTCATTTCAACTGGTTTACAATGTAAATTGAGTTTTGTTTAATACCACCATTCCTTCCCAAGAATATCAGCATTCGCTTGACATTTTCAGATACAGTAACTTTACAAGAAATGTTTTCTGTAACCTGATTTTCTTGTATAAAAGTTCTTTTGTTTCACAGTTTTTTCAGTTTGTATTCAACAAACAAAACGAAATAACAAATTGAAAATAAATGTGTAGTTTTATAATAGGCCTATTATAGGCCTACACCTTCTCAGACCCATTCTCAGACCCATTCGCACAATAAAAAAATAAATAAATAAATAAATAAATAAATAAATAAATAAATAAATAAATAAATAAATAAATAAATAAATAAATAAATAAATAAATACACAAGGAATGTATTTATATAAGCTGGGCCTATATAATAATAACGTATAGTAGGGTTTCAACACAAATTAGGCATACTGGCAAATATTTAGCTGGACAATACTCCTGATGCGGATGGTCGAATAAATACCATCTCTGCGCATTGTGACATTTGTCCCCATTGCTCTTAATGGATTGATTCCAAAAAGTTTATGGTACCCGACGTTCGACGGCTTTTTATACAAATATCGCGGGAAAAGACCAAAATTGAAAAGAAATGGGGTTTTAAATTGAACTTTAGAATTTGAAAAGTATAAATCACGTTAGGTCTAAGGCTGTGCTAACACTTTTCTTTGATGACTTTGACCACAATTTTTTATTTTTTCAATTATCTTAAAAATTCAAGAATCTAAGCTAATTGAACAGACAGTAGTAAGGATACCCAGGTTATCAACTTTTACTAACAAATGCCTTATGAAAGCTGAATTTTTGAAATTTTGTCCAGACTATCATGAATATGAAATTCGTTTCAATATTAGGATAAATGTCGGGTACTTTCGTTTTGCAAAATATTTTGCATAGAAATTAAGTCAAAATGTCACTGCTCCAATGTATAATATTGTTCCAACTGCCATCCAGTGGCGTAGCTATAGGGGTTTTGAAGCAATTACTCGCTGATCGCGCGATAATTTATTTGGTATGAAGTTCAGTGATTTTCGGTCTTAAATTTATCTTTCAAATGAGTATTTCTGCTGACATTTTTTGACTTTCATCGCTTGGAGGGAAAGTAATGATGCTGAATCGGTCAGTTCGTTGCACCCTAAGGTGGCGCCCAAGGTACGTGCCCCACTCTGACCCCTCTCATCGCTACGCCACGTGCTGCTATCTAATAACCTCATGTAAACCATTTAAAATCTATGTGTAAACAGATTAGACTCCCCATTTCTTTATACAGACACCCTGCAAAACATGCCATTTTCATGTTGAGAAAAGACTGGCTAAACAGGGATGTTAGTCAATAAAGTACTATAATTTGCAAGATTAGGATGTGCTCTGTTCATGTATTTTTTGTTACTAATGATCGAAGTTGAACTGCACAGCCTTCAAGCACAGAAAACTGAAGCCGAAAAAATGCATTGTGGAAAATGTGATATATTAATAAACAAAATAGGAGAACTGATAATCTGGAATGAATTATTGAATTGAATTTATAATTTTTTTTTGCAGATGTATCCCTCTGTACTTTCACATGACAAATCATTCCAGAGACCATTGTTATCACCAGTTAACATATGTACACAATCCTCATTGAACCAATCATCGGGGTTTGGTGGGTTCCAGTTCCTGAAATGTCCGTACTGAAATAATGTCAAATAAAAAACACTGCATTAGTTGGTTTTGAAAATCGTCGCTGGGCGGGAAAAAATCTCATTATGTAGTTAAAGGTCGAATGCAGTTGGGGCATTTTGTGCAAGCTGACATAAAAAAAAAATGATCAAAATTGCACATGTGCGGTTTGTGTAAATGGGGCCTTACATGGGGTTTTGCATTTGACTTACTAGGAGGTTTTTGCCGCCCATTGACGATATAAATTATACTGCGCACAAAAAATATCCCAACACGTAAAACAAAAGCCATTTTCTTAAAGACACTAATACTAAATTACAAAATAAAGTAGTCATAGATGAAGAATTTTGTTTTGCGTAATTTGATACCTCATTCGGCACAATACGACTTCATTTTACCAACTTATAGTAATTTGAATAAAACAGACTTTTTCCAAAGTGACAAAAATTGACATTGACCTTTCCCTCAAAGCACGAAGATATTGAATACAGTGGAGTGAGCATTAATCTGTAGCTGGAATGAACCTGCAACAATAGGCAGCGGAAATCGCCTTGAAGGAGAAAACAACAAAATTTATCACTTTTAAAATTCTACCTTTTGCGCATAACTTAAACTGAAATGTCCCTCCCAGTCAATGTCATTCAAACCTATCCATAACCAGTTGCATTATGCGCAAGTCACGGCAAATCGGAAGAGATTTGACCGAATTTCGGAAATGACTCCTAACTTGATGACCTTTTAAAGCTTTGACTCTTTTATACACGGAACATGATCATGGACTTACCAGTGAACCGTCTTCCCAACGGAAATGTCCCTCCCAGACAATGTCATTCAAACCTATCCATAACCAGTTGTCTATATTCCCCGTCAACTCTGTCCAAACAAACAAAAATTTGCCCGAATTAATAAGCTCGAAAAATATTTGGCTCCCACATATATATAGGGCTTTTGTTATCATCTAAATGGTCGTCTGTCCGGGTGGCTGGCTGTGCTGTATAGTTTTATATATTTGCTCAGTTTTTTTATATTATTTGCATATTTATGGATATTAATAAGCGTATTTGCATATTTTGCATACATTTTCATTAATCCACTATATGGCAAGTAAGATATGTACACTAAGCCAAAAAAGAAATTCAAACTTATAATTTTTCACAAGGTCAAATCTTAAAATCCTGTCCATCAAAATTAACTAAAATTACACACAGGATTGCCTCAATACTCTACTCTAAACACATGTCAGTAACCAATCAGTTGGCCAACTGACACAACCGCAAAATGCACTGATATGGAACAACTTCCTAGACCACGTTCGCAGCCCTATTGGCACCCAGCAAAAGAAATCTGTGAGAATGGCATCTTGAATCACAGGTCACAGCCAACAATTTTAACAACATTAAGTTAAAAACATTAAAGAGTGTCAAAACAAACAAACCTACCAGGATCATCATGTCATATGTCCAAACAAATAATGAAGTCCTTTAGTAACGGGAAGCATGTGGCAATCTTCCCCAGGATATCATCAGGAACTTGGTTGGAAGCATGAGAAGCAGGTGCACAGCATGCGTGCAAGCGCACGGTGGACACGGTGGACCGTTACTAAAGGACTTCATTATTTGTTTGGACATGTGACATGATGATCCTGGTAAGTTGGTGATCTGTTTGTATCTGTTAGTAAGTTTGTGACCTGTGATTCAAGATGTCATTCTCACAGATTTCGTTTGCTAGGTGCCAATAGGGCTGTGAATGTGGTCCAGGAAGCTGTTCCATATCAGTGCATTTTGCTATTGTGTCAGTTGGACAACTGCTTGGTTACTGATATGTGTTTAGAGTAGAGTATTGAGGCAATCCTGTGTGTAATTTTCGTTAATTTTGATCGACAGGATTTTAAGATACGACCTTGTGAAAATTATAAGTTTCTTTTTTGGCTTAGTGTATATTATAGGGGCAAGGACTACAACTACTGCACTAGAAATTTTATTTCAGCACAGACAACAGTTGTGGAGTTACAGTCAAAAAGGAGGGAAAACCAGTATTTGATCAATAAATCAATAACTACTTGCCTTGAGTTGCTGAATTTTCAGTGCAGTAGTTGTAGTCCTTGCCCTATAAAATACATATCTTACTTGTCACCAATGTGTTATAATTTTTGAGAAAAATGCAAAAATATGCACAAAGGGGGCAAGAGTGAAATACCAGTCCTCAAATCTGATGGCAACACCTACATAACATCAGAGGCTAAAGCTGAGTGCTTTGCAACATTCTTCAGTGAGAAATCAACCATCCCTCATGCTGAGAACTGTAAGCCAGTCCCCAACATTCCAAACAAGACTGCTTCCAAGTGCGGCAACATTGTATTCTGGCCAAAGCAAGTCAGTAAGCAGCTGAAGAAACTCGACATCAACAAAGCTTCTGGACCAGATGGTATCCCATCCATTGTTCTTAGAACCGCTGCCCCTGAGCTTGCTACCCCACTTGCTCGTCTCTTCCAACTTTGCTTTGATAAAGGTCATGTGCCGAACCAGTGGAAGGTTGCTAATGTCATCCCATGCCACAAGAAAGGGGACAGGCATTCTCCCAGCAACTATCGCCCTATATCCCTACTGTCAACACTGTCTAAAGTCATGGAGAGACTGATATATGAAGCTATGTGGCGCCACCTAGACTCACATCAGCTAATATCTAAGCAGCAATTTGGTTTCAGGGCTGGCCATTCCACTTCCGATGCCCTAACATATGTCTCCCAGCGGCTATCAAACTCCATCAATGACAGAGAAGAAAGTAGAGTTGCCTGCCTTGACATCAGTAAGGCTTTTGACAGGGTATGGCACCCCGGCCTATTGGCAAAGCTATCTGCTCTGGGTTTCACTGGAAAGCTGCTGAAGTGGTTGAAGGACTACCTCACCAATCGTTCCCTGAGAGTCTCACTGAATGGGATTTCATCAACTGAAAAGCCTATAAATGCTGGTGTCCCACAAGGCTCCATCCTTGGACCACTTCTGTTTATCATCTTCATCGATGACATCACCTCCGGACTTACAAATCCATCAATCTTATATGCTGATGATGTAACCCTGATGTCATCCATCAAGTCCAAGGAAGATAGAATTGGCGCAGCAATATCACTTGATGTAGACCTCAAAGCAATAGAGACATGGGCAAACACATGGAATGTACTGTTTGGAGCTGCGAAGTGCAAGACCACCACTATTTCTAACCGCAGAGATGCTTCATATAGTCACCCTAACCTCCACTTTTTTTGGAACAACTCTAGAAGAGGCAGACAGTGTTGACCTTCTTGGTCTTACTGTTAACAAAGACCTGTCATGGACCCCTGTAGTGGACAAGATGGCAAGAACAGCTAGCCAACGTCTTGGTCTCCTACGTCGTGCGGCCCCCTACCTTGTCCCTTCTCAGAGAGCAACGATATACAAGACTATGATCCGATCCAAGATGGAATATGCCAGCTCTGCATGGATGGGTGCTCCACCCACTTCTCTGTCCAAACTTGATGCGATACAGAGAAGAGCGGTACGTATCATTGGCATCTCAGAAGCAGATGGAAAGAGCCATCAAATACAGCACCTGAGACATAGAAGAGCAGTGGGAGCCATCACTCTATTTCATCGGATGTTCTATGGCGAAGCTCCAGAACTCCTTCAACATCTGTTACCAGATCGTATGATTATTGATCCTCGTCTGCGGCGTTCTGTCAGATCCCACGACCAGGCTGTCAAAATCCCAAGATCCAACCTGGTCAGCCACCAGAGGTCATTCCTTCCATCCTCAGCTCACCTTTGGAACGATCTACCTGGTCCAATTATCTCTAACCAGAATCGGCTGAGCTTCAAACGGGAGGGTAACAACTATCTTGGCGCCAACCCATCAGCGCTATCATACCGATAGCAGCTGTTAATGCCTTGCATAGTTCAGACATAAAAAAAAAAAAAAAAAAAAAAGTTGGCCAGGGGTGTAGTACCCCCTTAAGGTTAGCAGTTTGCCAAAATTTTGGCGGAATCTAAATGGAATTGTCAGACGATCGATATTTCAGTGACCGGTGATCCTGCACTTGGATAATAACATTAAGCTTCCATTTAAAATCTACACATACCCCTGTGGAAGATTTAGCTTAAGTCTTCCACAGAGGGAGTATGAGTTTTGAATATAATAAACAATTAGGTAACTTCCATTTGAAATACTCACTCCAGTTGTGGAAGACATAGGTAAAGCCATAATACAAGGGTTTCAAAATAATTAACCCTGACCAATTACATTTGAAAACATACTCCTTCTGTGTTCGATATTTCCAAAATCTTCCACAGGGGTAGTGTAGATTTCAACTGGAATAGCCCATAGCAGGAGTATGCTTAAGGCGAGTTGGGTCACTCAGCGTGATTGTTTATCGCCTGTGTACGCGATGTTACGCTAGTGTACGCGATACGCACAGCGCAGACCACGGAAGAAATAAAAAATAACTTAAGCCTGTCGGGCATGAAACTCTAAAAAGTTACAAGCCCGAAAAAAGTTTTACAATTAATAAGGACTTAATGGGCTTTTCCAGACAACTTAGGCCTACCCCCAAACACCCACCCCCACCCACACTCCCTAGAGGATATCGGATATAAGTTTTTTGATTATAATCTTCTGAGTCCTTGTGGAATGCAAGGTTTTTTCTTAAATTTTACGATACAAGTTTTTTGGTAATCTTAAATAATATTCTTCTAGGCCTAATTTTCATTTGTGAATTCCAGAATCTTTTTGCTCCTCATTACTAGAATTCCAGCAAATTTTTGGGATGGCTAATGGAAATCCATTTTTTCCCTGATCAAATCTTATTCCTCAACCCCTTGAACACAATATTATTACCTGCATTTTCAGACTTTCCATGCTCTTAGTATGAAGATTTCCAGCTTTTTAGAGCAACAAACATATTCTCTATGGGGAGTGGGGGCATAATCTGCAAAGGCATCCATGAAGGCAAGGTTCATCACAAAAATCTTGAGTGCAATGCCCAATTTCGTTTTTGTCAATTATATTAGCTTTATGAATATTCATCCACGTGTGTAGTTGATGAATTCAATGCACGTCGTCTCCACCTGTACTTGTCAAGTTGTCATGCAGACAGACATGAACAAATCTCAAGAAAGTCCATTTAGACATACCGTTAAGCAAATTCTGTTCTGCCCTGCTTTGGATGCTGGTTAGGACACCGCCTTTTTGTCTACATTCTGAACGTGCTGTAGCGTAGTTTACATTTGCATATCTATTAATAAAGTAGCAGTTTCCATTGCCGTATTCCCAATTGGTTGGACATAGGCCCCCTACACCTGAAAGGATATTAATACGACATACAAGTATATAAAATAATTATTATGTAAATCATTTGGTCACCGGTTTCAGCCAACTCGATGGTAATAACTCCTTTGGTAGAACAAAGCATGTTGCATACTTATTGTGTGACCTGCTACCATGAAATTGGCGTAAAGTCGCAGGTTGGGAGTTTCCAGACGTTTCTATGAGTTGATATGATAGTCTATGCTTGGAGCAGTGGTATGTCCTTTGTGAATGGGGATATAAGTGAATACAGAGTACAATATATCAGGTCCCTATTCGCAAAGGACATACCACTGACTATAGACGAATCTAAATTCACGCATCATTCCTACACCTGACTAGCAGCCTTAAGTTGGGTAGCCGTCGGCTACAATGCACTCAAAATGTGAAATGATTCGGCCTTGGCGGAAATTCTAAACTGCATTCCATCACCCGTTTTACACCTTTTAAGGTTTTACACCTTTTAAAATACATAATAATCGGATTAACTACATGCGGTATCTATGCTTTGATGTACTTCTCGTCCTTGAATCTTCTCTTGGTGTTAGGCGGCTTTTATTTGCACAATTGGACGCTCAAAACACTAGGTTGGTGCTAGCGGCTACAGGTGTTTTCAAACAAAGAACAGCAACTCAACAATTGAAAGGTCTTGAAACTACAAATTGCGACTTTGCTCCCATTTCGTGAGAACAAGTCACAGACTGCCAACACTGTCAACACGAACAAATGCTCAGCAACCAACCACAGGGGAAGGACTCGAGTTATATGAAGTGAAAAAGACAAACTCAGAAAAGTCAGAAGTAGCGTACCGCTCTTGGTGATGCCCTATTATCAAACTTATGTTTAAAATGTCAAGGTCATTGAATTACAACAAACATATCGTTATGAACACGGCAGAGTGCCGAATACGCAAAATTGCTGTTCTGAGTAAACGGCGTTTGAAAATCTTGGTACCATTCCATAGGTCCTTCTAAAAATTTAGAACATTAGTGAGCACTCATTTGTAATGTATATTATAGAAGTGATTGTACACGAATTATTGGCAATATTTGCATGTTCTGAAATAATCGATATATCCCTCAAAACGCGTTTTAACAGCTATTCGGCTTTATGCTGTATCCAAAATGTCTCTACCACTGCGCAGAGAGAGGTCGAATACGCATTCAATTACGTGTAAACCATAGCACGCATTCTTGACTTGGGGCTTTTGTGTAGAAATTACTGATTGTTCTAAGGCTATGTAGACTTAACTTGCTATATAAGTTATAAATAGTCATCTCTGTAATATTTAGCAAAAACTCGAGGATTTTAAAGGAAAAATAATATAATATAAATAACAGCAAACTTCGATTCAAAGATCGTGGCTGTTTGTAACCCCAAGCTTCTTTACACTACATTAGGGGTGGTGCAATAATTATGTGTAGCCCTGGGGGGTGAATTCTCAAAATGGTCTGCCCAAAATGGCTTTCCCCCCCTTTGGCCGTGCACGATTTTGGGGAACCCGAATTTAAAACATGAAATTGTCTTATCATATAATGCGAGCGCAGCGACCAGGAAATTTTGCATATTTGAATGTGTTCCTAATGTTTTCCTACGCCTTTTTAGGGCGTAATATAGAAAAACCCAAAATATCTGTGCCAAAAATTGCTTGCCCCCCCCTTTCGACCTGCCAAAAATCGCTTGACCCCTCCTTTTGACCTGCCAAAAATGCTTGCCCCCCTTCTGGCCTGCCAAAAATCTTTGCCCCCCTATAATTCACCCCCCCGGCGGTACACATAATTATTGCACCACCCCTTATGTGCATGGAGGAACAACTCAAGATGCCGGATTTACGATAGCGTTACGCACAGTGCAAGTTTAAGTCGCTACTCTTTGGGTCTTATCTCATTTATTATCTCTTTCCTTATCCTTTAAAGGGCATATCTATTGCAAAAACAAGTTTAACTCCATTCGAAGAGATTAATTATTACATTACAAGTTGACACTCGTTGCAATTTTTTATGCGTATTTCTCCAGTGAAAAATAATAAATTGTGTTGGTAAAGTTCGGCCTCGTTCGGGTCCTACCCCCGTTCGAAGCGAAATTAATTAACGGGCTGATGACGTTAATCTTTGATGTAGCCAAACCTCATCCGTGGACAGAGTGAAAAACGGGTATATTTCTTAAAGAGGGCATATCCGATTGAAATAATTTGCTAACGATTTAATGTTTCTTTACAAACCAAAATGCATTTGATCAACTTTTCAGAAATAGGAGAAGGGGCGCAACGAGGGTTCTGTTTTTATTGGGATACCTTGTACAATAGCGTTACGCACAGTTCAAGTTTAAGTCGCTACTCTTTGGGTCTTATCTCATTGACTATCTCTTTCCTTATCCTTTAAGGGGGGTCTTAACCCTGGAATTATGGAAACTTTCGAACTTTCGGGCCTCATAACTGCTAAATTATCTGTCTAAATTGTATAAAAGTATACATATTTAGAATGGTAAAGACTTGATAAATTCATCTATGAGGTCATATGTGATGCGATCAAGCAAAATCAGTCGGAACTCGGAAAAATTAAATTTTCAGTTTCTTATAGGATAGTAAAAAGCATTTACAAAGCTGGATTTTGCAGAAAACCACATTGAAATTGATCAACCAGTTCCGAAAATATGAGCAATTAAAGAGTTCCCAAAACAGGAGGAAACAAAAGGAAATATTTCCTTTGTTTGGCTATATCTCAAAATCAATATTTGCGAGTTCCGACTGATTTTGCTTGATCGCATCACATATATGGGCCAAAATGCTCGTTTTTGGAGAAAATCCCCCCAAAATGTTTTTTTTTGGGGGGGCACATTTTTTCGGTCAACCTAACAAAAACCAGTTCTTGGGCAATTTTTTTTTAATTAATTTTTTAACATAATGGCCAAGAATATGAATTTTTCCGACAAAATTGGTCTATATCGGCATTAAGACAGCATTAATATATTAGAGTGTACAATAGAACAGTTGTATTTGAACACGATGGCGATAACAATATCAGATCAGAAAAGCAAAAAAAAACTAAAGTATTGGTAAGTTTCTACGATTTCCCATCACTTTTAATCTTAAATATGTTGGAATGGTAAAGACTTGATAAATTATTCATCTGTGAGGTCAAATATGTGCCAAAATGCTCGTTTTTAGAGAAAATCCCCCAAACGGTTTTTTTTGGGGGGGGGGGCACATTTTTTGGTCAACCTAACAAAAACAAATTCTTGGACAATTTTTTTTTATTAATTTTTAAAAACTAGATAAAAATATCTAGGAACCGTTTATTTATTCAATTTTTTTAAAAATTTTGACCAACTTCACCTAAGTAAAGCTTGCCAGGTGAAGTGATTTATGTAAATAATGGTCAGGATATGTTCATATTTGGTCACAATGTGGAACAAGATAACATAATTGGAAAAATCACAATGTGGAACAAGATAACATAATTGGAAAAATGGGTAAAATCAGTGATGGTTGCCGTGGAAACGGCGGCCATATTGGATTTTTCATTTTTTTTAGAAATTATTATACTGAATACAAATCAATAGAATTTACTGCAACTTTCAAATCTTGGGTTACATTGATTTAAATGTACGCTGCGACGTCAATATTTAGACAATTGCTACAAATGAGGTGTCAAAATATCCAGAAATAAATTCTGCTTTCAACGCATTTTACAGATTTGGAATACAATAGCCCATTTTTGAACAATGGCCATTATTTAAGGGGGTAATTTTTTAGATGTTTATATAATTATGTCATGATTTCGGTCCTAAATAACACTTACCCCTACATGCGCCTCCATGTACAGCAGTCACCCCTGTGTTAGACTCGCAAGCTTCTTTGGTAAGCTGACAATTATTGGAGTATGTCCTACCATCGGAACCACAGACTGGGTCATAGTGTGATGTACAGAAATCAGTGCAACGATCTGAAAACACATGTGCAAACAGTAAATAAAAAAACCCAATCAATGAGGCATTGCAAGACAGCTGACTTGGGTAGCATGACGAAGTCAATGGGATGATTGTACACCAGGGGCGTAGCCAGCTTTTTTGGTCAAGGGGGGGCAAATACAATTTTGGGGGCACAGACGAAAAAATTACAGTTGCAACATACAATACACGGACGATGTGCGCGCGTAGCGCGCACAAATTTGGTATTTTACACTATTTTTGTCCATTATCAAGATGGAAATGGGCTTTATATTTATAATGTGCGGGGTGGGCAAAATAAAATTTTGGGGCACAGACGAACAAATTACAGTCGCATCATACAAAACACGGACGATGTGCGAGCGTAGCGCGCAAAAATTTCGCATTTTACACTATTTTGGCCCATAATCGGGCTGAATTTCGGAATAATTTCGGTAGAAAATGGCTCCTTGCCCCTTTTCTTTTCTTTTGTCCTTCTGATTTGCTCTTTTATTTTTTGCCAGAGGGGCAATTTTTTTCTTTCATTTTTTATCAGGGGGGGGGGCACTCTGCCCCACCGCTGGCTACGCTACTGTTGTACACTTAGTTAGGCGGGATCGCAAAATAAGTCCTTTAAAATGATAGGCAATAGAAACAAATAAGTTCGATCTTTCAATCCGCCATCGATACTTGGTTGATCCTTAATATTTATGAAATCAATTGAGTATTGTTTATTGTGATAACATGAATCTTTGCCTGCATTAACATTGCCCAATATAAACTTAGCATTAATTAATTAATGATTAATTAGGTGTTAGTTCATTAATAACAAACATCGAAGCAGCATCGCCGGTCGATCCGAAGATCGAACAAATTTGTTTCTGGTACGTGCCTAAACGATTTAGCCAAGTATTATCAAGGAAATAACAATTTGTTCTCTCTGCTGATTGGGCTGTTCCAGCTGAAATCCATAATAATAATAATAATAATAATAATAATAATAATAATAATAATAATAATAATAATAATAATAATAATAATAATAATAATAATAATAATAATAATAATAATAGTAATAGTAATAGTAATAGTAATAGTAATAGTAATAGTAATAGTAATAATAATAATAATAATAATAATAATAATAATAATTCTAAATGGAGCACTAATACGCGCAGATGCGGTCTCTAAGCGCCAGAAAATACATTAAAATATGCTACGAACAAAATTGGCTATAAAATACAAGCAACATGACAATACATAATATCAATGATTTGAAAACAAAATATAAAAAAATATAATAGTTACCAAATACATTATTAAAACCAAGAAATTCAAAATACATGTACAGCAAGTACAACATTAAAAAAGTGTCCAGCACTGATGAATTAAATTTAAACACAATATTGAGAGTCTCTAGAGCGACACGCCTTGATGAATATAGAGCAACTGCAGCAACAAACACACAAAAAAACCACGAAAATCAGAAATCAGGCGTGTCGCTCCCAAGTCCTCAATGGAGAAAACATTTCCCACTGCTCCAAGATATGCATGAATGCAAAACAGGGGAAAGGAGCAAAACTGGAAAGCAGTGGGCAAAGAGCATAGCAGACAAGCTGTGGAGTATAGAGAGAGAACCAGGCATGAAATCATAATTGTGTCCATACGGGTCCGTACGGTCAATGCCGTGTTGGGATGGATACTCTGTATTACAGCATACGTGTGGGCACGATAAAAAGCGCCATCATTGTTCAACGTTTCTTAAAAATGAATCAGTTTTACATGCCATCAAACAACCGTGCATAAGCACGACTGATTGTATTAATACATATCATTAGCAAGGGGAGCTAATGTAGATGTGTTTTTGTTGCACTGAACCCTCAAAATACACCCCCAATGAAACACACGGCTTAATCTTAAGCGGAGTGTGAACTTCATAAGGCGTTACCTGAATGGACGACATATGGGTGTATGCATTTCAACTGGAATACCCAACCCAAGACGGACTTACCTATAGGGCACTCATACACAGGACAATATCCCCATCTAGTTTGCGGATCTGTAGTGTAACACCACGGCCCACCTGGCTGACCTAACGGATTACGACAATAGTTGTGTCCACCAAGACCAGCGTCCGGATAGTTTTCTGGTGTACGGAAGTGGTCGTGGGGATATTGTGCTGTCCAGTATTGGCATTCCTTGCCTTCTTTGGTTTGATGAACAGAACCACGATATTTACGCCCAAGTGGATCAGACCTAGAGTAGCATTCTGATACTGTATGCAAAAAAAAAGAAGATCTAAACTGAATTACTGAGTATTACGATTCTAAATATATGTGGCGGAAGCGAGTGGACAGAGGGGAAACGCCCCGACAGTTTTCTATGGGGGACGTCCCAACCCTTTAAATTTCTTGGAGAAGAACTAAAGGAAAAGTGCTCCATCTAGCGGGAAGAAATACAACGTGTCCCAGAAAAATATACCGGGTGAATGAAATTGGACATAAGTTGAGATTTGAGATAAATTGAAGAAAAAAAAAGCAAATCGACTCGTGACCTTTTGTACCCCATAATTTCCTAACAATAGGTCGTACACCTACAAACATTACATTTTGGGATAATATTGCACAATGTTGAAATGGAAGCTTGCGTGTAAGATGATGCACGGTACTTGTAAATACCTTTATTCGATAATGTTATAATTATTGCATAAAGAATTAATGTATTATTAATTCATTAAGGCCACTTTAGCCGTCGATGTACAGTTCGTTATCACCCACATGACTTTAGGCGCTTCATTTAAATCAATTGACTGCTCTTGCTGGTCGATTTCAAATCAGAATGTATTAAGATCTGCCAGGTCCACGTGTCTATAGTACTCTCTAAATGTAAAAGAGTGAAATTTTTTTTCACTCCCTGCCAGTAGTGAACTGATTTTCACTCTTATCGAGTAAAATTGGCTCCTATTCGAGTGACAATAGAGTAATATAATTCACTCTAAAAAGATTGATTAGTTTGCACTCAATTAAGAGTGAATTACCACTTTTTTGAAGTGAGAGTCATTTCATTTCCACTCTTTTGAGAGTGGGTTTGAGTGAGTAAGTGAGTGAGTGAGAAAGCACTCTTTTGAGAGTGAAATATTTTCACTCTTTACAAAGAGTGATTTTCACTCTTGAAGGACTGGTCCCTAGAGTCACTCTTTGTAAGAGTGAAAATTCACTCTAAAAGAGTGAATTTTTACTCTTTTACATTAAGAGAGTACTGTTTAATGGTAACGTACTAATATATGTAACATATTTAAGCATCTGCATGGGGGGGGGCAGCTTCACATGTGATAAGTCTTGGGATTGGATGAGGGAGGAAGGGGAAGGAGGGCATATGGAGAATAAGAGGAGCCTGGCGGAAGAGAGAAAGAGGAAGAAATGAAGAGAAAGCAAAGAGAAGTAAATAGATAGAAAGATAAGGGAAAATGATGGGAATGACAGGGAGAGTAAAAAAGTGTTTAAAAACACTTTTCTAAACACAATTTTGCCTTCACTTTGTAAACACGTTTAGAAGCTAAACAGCATGTGTCAAAATTCTGAACATTGGTCAGTGATGGTGTTCAATTTCTAAACATCTGACATCCATATTCTAAACATAACGTTTCTAAACACATTCTTGCCTTCACTTCACTTTCTAAACACTATTTTTGCAGTGAGTGTAGGGACTAAACACATAACAGCACTATTGTTTGATCAGATCGTAATCGGCGGGCCTTATATCATCGCGGATTAACATCAATACATTTTATTTTGAGACTCGACTTGTGACATATCGCAAGAAACATCACAAAGTTGAAATAATTTTTTTTGAAGTCCTACACTTTATCTACTTTATTTAACAGGCACAGTATAGACCATACATGTCAACTTTATCACTCTTAACGTGGGTCTACTTTTCGGCGTAGTGGTAAAAGCCTAACAATTCCCGCCGATTACGAGCTGATCAAAGCATTTTTTTTTCATAAGCAGCCATTCGATGATGTCAATGCCTTTATGCGTTACATAATTGATACGCCCAGTCAGATGTATTTCACACCTGCCAAACACAAGTCACCTGTCACCAGCCATTGGAACACAAGCCAGGAGTGATTAGAACTCTTACTCATCTCGCAAAAAACCTCTGACAGCACTCTTCTTGAAAAAGAACTAAACCATGTCAAGAAGTCACTGTCCATATGCGGGTACACCAAATGGACATGGACTGCGCCGAGTAGCAAGAAACGGGATCCCAAATCTCGCAGGAGTGACACTCCCTCCAAAGTACAAGTCTCGTTACCCTACGAACATGGCGTGACGGAAGCGATAAACAGAAAAAATCAGGAATGCTGGTGTAACAACTGTTCACGTCAAACCGTCGAACACCACCAGGAGCATGGTGGTGTCGCCCAAGGACAAAGTAAAGACACCGGACCGTACGGAGTCCATTTACTTAATCCAATGTAAATATTGTCCATCACAATTATATAGGTGAGACGGAAAGACCTCTCTGAAAAAAGGATTTCCGAACATAAAAGAGAGCTCTCGCCTGTTGGAGGTCACATGTGAAAGCTGCTAACCACTCCTTTGACCCCGGTGAGGTCAAGGTGTTGGACAGCGACTCCATGTGGTTTCAGCGAGATGTCAAGGAAGCGGTGTACATCGCAGCCTCCGAACCAGACCTCAATCCGGGAGTGCCACTCCCTACCAGCTGCCTACAAGAAGGTACTCGGGTCGAATAGGTTTGGGTTCATTGCCCAGATATAGATCACGTGTCCCTAGTAGCGGCACGTCATCCAGTACTACTCCAACTCAGTGCTGAAGAAGTGCAGCTCGGATGAGCCACAAAACTTCCACTCGTAAATGAAATTTACAAATAATGCTTGTGTGAATCAGTCTTACTGGACGTTGAATGTACACTCTCATGAATATTGATTGGCAACATTTTACAATAATGTCAGCGCTCAAATCGGACAACCAATAGAACAATAAACCCTGCAGTGCGCTGATCTGAATAGTATCGGACCTATTTAGTTTCCTACTTCTTCTTGATGGTGTTGCTGTAACTCGCTCGCGGGATTTGATGGGGTTGCCGTAACTCGCTCGCGGGGCTTGATGGTGTTGCCGTAACTCGCCGGTGGTACTTGATGGTCTTGTCGTAACTCGCCTTTAGTTTACTGGATGTGGGGTGGGGTGGGGGTAATTGACAAAAAGCTAATCTCTGTGGTATGGGTTTAACTTGCTTATTCTTTACCACTCCGGGATATGGTTGTGTGTAATTGTTATTATTGTTGTTATTGCCGTTCTTGTTGTTATAATTTGGGGACAGTTTAACGGCGAGTTCAAAATGGGCAAAGCGAGTTAGAATGGCGAGGTAGATAAGTTACCCCCTGCAGAGATTAAAGAGTGACCCCTGCTGAGAATACGGCAAGTCCCTATTTTGGTTTGGTATGAAAGGTTTCAAACGAAATTGAAATAGATGCAGTGGGGTATGCAGTGATCATGCTAAAAATTGAAATAGAAATTGTATGGCTCTGTATCAAGTACTTTTGGACTGCCCCTCGTACATTAGCCAAATCATTTCCTTACCATGCTTGCAATGTCACCAACAATATAATGCTCAAGTGCTATCAGTGTACCAAATCCGAACTCCGGTTACTATTTTGGGTCATGGGGCCCATTATATTTGAACTTTGGGGCTTAATGGAATTGGATCCGACTGGCAGCAGAAGTCAGTTTTTTTCCAACTCCTACTCATTTATTAGGCTATGCAGTGTAATTTTGATGTTTAAGGTGGGCATTTTATAGGCTTTTTATAGCCTCCATCAGAGCCCGACTCGGAGAAGACAGGTGAATACAGGTGAATTAAAATTTCCTCATTGCATAGCGTAGAGTTGATAGCTCAATGGTATCGGCGTTAGACTGTCACGCAGGAATCCCTGGTTCAATTCCCGGTGTGGCGGATTTGATTTTTGTTTTCTTTTCTCAAAATTGTTTTCTTTCGATCATGTGAAAATGTACATATTGCACTGGGAAATATATTTGGGGTCTTTTTCTGAAACGGTACTATTGGTGCGAAAAGGAGCCAAAAATGAACTCGGAAAAATAATAATGTTGTAATACATGCAAACCCCCCTCCCCATCTTAATTATACATGGCTTGAAAAATTCGGAACCGTCTCTTCAACAGAGCCTTGCCCTATAATAAGGCTCTATGGTCTATTCTCTTTTACACAGCACGTAGGAGACCTGAGCGGTGTACGATTTTACCCATAGGCTTTCCATTTTTTTCCGAGCCGTCATTTTGTGACTCTTACGAATTGTTGGCCTCCAAATGTGACTCAAACAGTAACGTCTAGGCTAGTCAAAAATACCCACCACTAATTGCAACAGAATCCATTTTGCATGCGTCCATCTTCCAAAAGCTCACACAAAATCATTATCAAAAGTCACACAAAATCCAAGTAGTGGAACATGCCTAAATTGCATAAATCCAAAATGGCCGCTTATGCAGGGGTTAAATTTCAAATTTGGTCAAATCTTGCTAAAAACCATACCAATGTATATATGGCGCTGGTCACAAGGATTCAGAAAAGGTATAGTTTGACTTATCCCCGATGTATATTTCTTGAGTTATAGGGGAAAAGGTCATATGTCAAAAGGGGGACAAAAAATTAAAAATTCTCTTATTTTGATTTTAAAAAATGGTCTCATATTGTTCCGTTTCCAAAATCATTTCATAAAAACAATAGATAGTTTGCCATATCTCAGGTGGTTCGTTACCTTGGTAACATGACAAAGAAGATCAAATCCTATTGACCCGTGTTGACCTTTGCAAAACATTTGTCCACCCATACCCATCCCAAAATTTTTGAACACATGCAATAGTAAATCCCAACCAAGGACGGACTTTGTACTTACCAAATCCGTGGTTGCGCCTACATGTAGAACTAACCAAAGCGGGACTAATTCCCTCATTTCAAATCATTAGTTTTGGTTTCTCTTTTGTTCAGAAACCAAAAATCAAGGGATTAAAAAGTAGAGCAGATCTGGTCTGCAATCATAACACTATTATGCTGGGAGGACACAGTATAGGGCAACGCACTGAAGAGTCTATTGTTCCATTGTGTCCGATTTGAGCGCTGACATATTGGAAAATGTTGCCAATCAATATTCATGAGAGTGTACATTCAACGTCCAGTTATCGAAATTGGGTGACTTGTGTTTGGCAGGTGTGAAATATATCTGACTGGGTATTTTAATTACGTAACGTATTAAGGGCTCAGTCCATGTCAAAACAGACTGAGTGTACACCCACCCTCTTGGATTATGCTCTCCTTTGGCTCAGGGGTACCTTTCATGGACCCCTAGGTGAGGTCACAAGAAAAAAATTCAAATTCAATTTCGTTTCTGAATGGCGGGCCATCTAAGTTTGGCGACCTTGACCAAAATTGGGAATTTAAGGTGTCCAAATGACAAAGCGCTCTCTTTGAGAGGCATTTTCTTCTTAATTAAATCAGTTGTGACCCTCTTTTTTTTTGTGGTTACTCACTGGCTGTGTCTGAAATGCCTAATGCCAAAAAAGATTGATTTCGGAATTTCGTTGGGATTTCAGAGGGGGTCAAAATCAGCACTTCATACTGTTCAATCAAATTATCTTTGATTTAGAAGGACCCATGATAATGCCACAGTGCACTTATAGGTCCTAATTATGTTCAGAATGGATTAACCATGTGCCAATGTCTATGAGCAATTCAAAAAAAGAGACATTTCTAGACCCCCTACAGAATTTTAGGCCCCCTAAAGTGGTTCAGCCACAAATGGCGCTTAAAATCGGCAAATTTTGACACCTAATAACTTTAGGTGTACACCAGATATGAATTTCTAGTCTTTTGCATCTGAAAGAATGTAGTCTAATGTTACTAGGAACATAAGATTTGTTTTGTATTTTTGTGTTTTGATACTTTCAAAAGGTCGTTGACCTATGAACATTTTTCGTCATAGCGCCCTCCTGAAAGGTCTGACACATACGAGTACGAGTAATTTGATATATTACTTGACATAATTGGGAGTATTCTGAAAATTTGACCCCCATAACCTGTACTTTGCATGTGCATCGTTGCCAGGAAGTGCATTTTTGACCCCCTTAAAAATCCATACAGAGGATTAGAAAGTAGTTTTTTCTTATTACTTGACTCAAGAGCAACTTGAAATATCAGGATAAATAATACAAATGGCTATAAAGTGATCAAAAATATATAAAAATATCATACTAAAATTGGCATTTTGTACCGTATCCTGTATGCATGGTATGTTAGGCAAAAATGACTATTTTTGAAAGCGTCAACTTAATACTAAATACTAAAACACAAAAAATACAAAACAAATCATTAAATGGCTGCCTAGTGCTGTTATATGCTTAGATTCTATAATAATAATTATTATTTTCTTTATTCATTCCTTTCTTTTCCTTTTTCTGCACTTATTCTGTCTTATGCACACACTTAAGCAGTTGCGTAGATTTCTTTTTGACATGGAGGGAAGGGGTGGATTTTTTTTTAAAGTACCCGGTACATGTACAGTGAACCTTATGGTACAAATGCGCGCGAAAATGTTAGCATAGGCCTATTGAAACTAAACTGGTGTAATATGGGACAAAAGGGGAATAAATTCTTGTGTCTTCCTCCCCTCCCCTACAATCTCGATCACCCATCCGCTTCTCCTCCTCCTTCACTCCTCAATTGGACATGGCTTTTAAAATGGATATTCGTGATATTAAGAAATCAATTTGATTTTATTGAACAGGCCTATAACCATGATAACAACATAATAGCTGCGAAGTAGTTAATTATAGAAAGTGACACAGATATACCCAACGCTCTGCAGGGTCTATTGTTCTATTGTTTCCGATTAGAGCGCTGACATATTGGAAAATGTTGCCAATCAATATTCATGAGAGTGTACACAGTCTAAACGCAGGACAACCGATTGTTATTGTTCTGCAAGGCTCACTCAGTCATTTAATAAGGCAATACAAACGATCGAATTTGGTATTCAAATGAACAAAATTTTGAGTTACACCTTTTCAGTGTAAAATTTTTTTTATCGGCCAAATGAAAAGCAATAATTTTCATTTTTTCAGTAAATGTCAGGAAAAACTGTAATGCTTGATACTGTATTTTTTTTCAAATCTAAGTGTTAAACTTAGTCGTGAAATTCAGTCATTTAGTGTAAGATTCTCGATTTTGATAGGCTTCAACTCTGCCCGCGAGCCTTTTTTTGGATCAACCTTTTAGCTTTTCAAAGTAATATAGTTCGCTAAAGAAGGATTTTTCCCAACTTTCTAACGCACATCACCGTGAGCGATATATCATAGTTTTGTCAGAATTTCCGTTTTGATTCCATAATTTTTGACGACCAGCTGAAAAATTTTCAAATCCACGCGTGAAATACTAGCATTGTGGATCGATATCTCTGGGTGCCCGGCCTGGATACAGTGTTGCCAGAACTTCAATATAGCAAAGAAAGTACCTAGTGTTTCAATTGTCATGAAGGTGACTGGGTAGTGCCTTTTGTTTGTGATTGCTGGCCACCGAAAGTCATAATGAAGCAGCCAAAACAATACAAGGTTAAACATGGAAGTTTATAACAACCTATTATAATGACCTAAAGGAAAAATCATTTATGGCAACAATGAGCCTTGCATTGTAAGTCATGGTTCAATGTGTTGAGTACCCACCCCACCCCACCCCACCCCCATAGGCCTACATAATATTACATACCGGTACCTTATAATATTTATATAGCACGGCTATAGCTATACATTTAGAAAGTAGGTCCTATAGCGCTAAATTATGACAAATAGGCCTACACAAACCCGAACGCAAGTCTGAAGGGTGTATAAATGAAAATGCCAACCCGCGATGGGGGGGGGGTCATTCAAAATTCACCTGGAGATAGGAGGGACATAAAATTAAAATCCCCTCTAATAACACGCGAATTTTGCTAGGTTTGGATTTTCCCATGGACCTCATCCTAGGTAAATAAACAAACAAACAAATAAACAAACAGACAAAATGGTTTTCATAATCATGGAATCCATAGCCCCTATAAATTGAAATTGCAGGCAATCACGGGAGCAAATTTCCAAAATTCACCTCATTTACCAGAATTGGGGATTTGGGCTACCAAATCGCTGGTCAGGCAATCCTGGTTTTCAATGGAAAAGGGACCTGGTTGACAACAATTGAAATATCGATTATTTCTGCTGGTTGCTCTCGAAATAGAGTACCGAGTTTGACATTTCGGAGCATGAAGGGAAAAAGGGTAAAATAAAAACGGAAATTCTGACAAAACTATAATATATAGACCCACACGATGTGCTTTACAGAGGTGGGAAATATCTTTCTTTAGCAAACTATATTAGTTTGAGACGCTAAAAATGAATTTTGTAAAAAGCTCACGGGCGAACTAAAGGTCTATAAAAATCAAAAATATCACACTAAAAGACACAATTTGATGCTTAATTTTAACACCAGGATTTTAAAAAAAAATGTTCATCCAAGCACTATGTTTTTATTTGACATTACTGAAGAAAAAAATATTTTGCTTTATATTTGACCGAGAAAATAAATTTCATAGCAAAAAGGTGTATCTCGGAATTGTGCTGATTTTAACATGTATCGATCGACTTTTAGCGCGACTAAGCAGAACAAAAGAACGGTTGTCCTGCGTTTAGACTGTACATTCAACGTCCAGTTTGCGAAATTGGGTGAGTTGTGTTTGGTAGGTGTGAAATACATCTGACTGGGCGTTTTAATTACGTAACGAATAAAGGCATTGAATGGCTGCCCAGTGCTGTTATGTGTTTAGTTATTATAGGCCTAATAATTATTATTAAATGTATTCATCATTCCTTTCTTTTCCCTTCTCTGTACTTATTCTTTCCTAGGCCTACACTTTATCACTCCCTCGCTCTCATTGTCCCCTCTCACCCTCCCTCTCTCATTCCCATCATTTTCCTTATATTTCTATTTATCTACTTGTCTTTATTATATCTTTTTATTTCTCCCTTCCTCCTCCCCTCCCAAGACTTCTCACAGAGGTGAATCTGACCCTTCCCAACCCCCTCCCCTCTTTGGGTACGCCACTATTTCTATACCAATCTCCTTCTTAAAATAAAATTAAATGGAAATTTCTTAAACACAACCTTTATAGGCCTATACTTATACTTACATGTATACGTATAGCGATTACCATTATAGTGTAATATAGATATATGGACTGGACATGGCAGCCTTCATACATTCTAATCTGTAATCGATCAGCAAGAGCATTCAATTTATTTAAATGAAACGCCTAACGTCAGGTGGGTGGTAAAGATGATTGCATCGACAGCTAAAGCCTCCTTATATACTTCAGACCCACACAAGCACACATTTGGGATACGTGAGTACAATGGTACCACTTTACACATGACTGCCCTTACACATGACTGTAGTGTGGTCACTTATTGATACTCGCCTGTTGTCAGAGCGTTAATATGATGCCGGATCAGTGACCAATTTAATGGCGGAAACCCTTTATTCGAAACAATGGTACCACTTTTATGAATAGCCTGTCGCAACTTCTAATCGGCATCAAACGAACAAACGATTATATAATCTATTGCGACTCTATTTCTATTTAAAAGCTCTTTGGATATACCTATATACCTGGCAGCAATGGCACGTTGTTAGGAGTAATCGATCAGCAACTCTATTGAATTTATTTAAATGAGGCGCCTATTAAATTAAGATGGGTGGTAAATAATTCTATATCGACGGTAAAGTGTGCCTTTGTGTGTATGCGACAACTCGGGCACACCCTTGGGTGATGTTATAACAAAAGGTACCCAGGGGCGTAGCCAGCTTTTTTTGGTCGGAGGGGGGGGCAAAAAATAAATCAGGGCACAGACGAAAAAATTACAGTTGCATCATACAATACATTGACGATGTGCGCGCGTAGCGTGCAAAAAAATGGTATTTTACACTATTTTTGTCCATTATCAGGATGGAAATGGGCTGTACAATGTGCGCGCTTAGCGCGCAAAAAGTTTGCATTTTACACTATTTTGGCCCATGATCGGGCTGAATTTCGGTAGAAAAGGGCTCCTTGCCCCTTTTCTTTTCTTTTGCCTTTCTGATTTTCTCTTTTATTTTTTGTCAGAGGGGCACTTTTTTCTTTCATTTTTTGTCAGGTGGGGCACTCTGCCCTCCTACCCCACCGCTGGCTACGCTACTAAAGGTACCTCTCGCTCGTGTAGCCGCTTTCACGTGACTTTCGTTTGATCAATTATTGACAGTAGCCTGCCTATATAGGGTTAATACGCTGTCAGGTCAGTTACCGATTTAATGGCGGAAGCCCTTTGTCCCGAACAAAAGGTACCTCTCGATGAATAGCTTGGCGGAAACTCTAATTGGCACAAAGGAACAATATGCGTTACGTAATCTATTTCCTCTCCTTTCTATACGCTGGCGAAGTTACGTAATTAATCGGATTAATTACCATAGCAATAGGTGAAAACAATTTTGAACATATCGCGCTGCACTACAAGCAGGTTACACTCATCACCTGTGTATGTCTGCAATCATAGATTGAATACAATACGGATCTTTTCAAATATACCAATCTTACAGGTGCAAGTGATCATTCATGATATGGTTCAATGCAGAGGTACCGCGTGATGGTATCAGTGCAGCGCGGTATATTCAAAAATTGTTTTCACCTATTGCTATGGTAGTTAATCCGATTATTACGTAACTTCGCCAGCGTATATCTAACCTCCTTGGTATAGGGTATATAACCAGAAGTATACAATAGCCTACTGTGCTAACATAATTATTATCATGATTGATATCGGACGACAGTTGATGCTCCCTGTCGAAGGTGGCATATTACCAGTACGACAGCAACTTAGCTCACTTCCGGTAATTTTTACCGGCGTGACCTCTACTGTTACGTAACGCAATGTTGAAAATCAGGTGGCAAATACGGTTTTTTAGAAAACATCAAAAAATGGAATACACGAGTCGTTTCTCCCTTCATTTCCATATTGAGCCCATAGATAAGATATGAGTATAAGGCAAAGAATAACGTGTAAAATGTGAATTATGTGGAAAAAATGAATGCTTTTGGTGCGCGAAGTAGCCTAAAAAATGAGAGAAAATGCATGTCACGATCACTAAAATGGTTATATCTGCAGCTTTGAGGAAACGCCGGTCTAATGCTTTTCTGTTGTGATAAACATTAATTAACCACAGCTTGTATTAAAATTTCAGCGAAAATGAGCGGTGGAACAATCTAGTCGTAGGTTGAAAAGTTGCGTTCTTTGAGTCCTCGTGCCGGAAGCGCACGTTGCAAGTGTCACGATGCTTCACGAAATGGATCCCAGCCGGCGCTGTCTATTATACATGTTATATTGATTAATATAGCAATTAAAAACGTCTATTGTTATATATTTTATAAATGCAAAATACTCTATTGTGTAACAAAATATTGTAGTCGTCAAAGAAGGTAGTATCATCTCATTTAACTGAAGTACAAGCAGTTTTGAAAAGATTGTTGTTGAGTGAGACCTTGAACACGTTGAACGAGAAATAAGATTTTCCTCTCCCTTTTGTCTTTAATAATATAGGCCTAATGAATGTCGGCTTGAAGGCCCACTTTTTTCATGATTTATTTCTTGTTCATGTTTAAGCCTATAAATCATACATTCGAGTTCATATCTTTTAAAAAAATGCATTTAAGTTCAGTAGCTTTCAATATGATATAATCAAATAAAGCATGTCAAACTTAAGTAATTTTTAAAAGTTCAAGAATATATATAGGCCTAGGCCTATCAAATAAAGGAACGTCAACACAGATTTTCACGATTTTTTAATTGGACTAGACCCCTCCCATATCGGTAACATATTTTATGAGCTTTTATGCATAGGCCTACATATCAAATCATGAGATGCACGAATTTCAAACCTAATATTTTGGCATATTTGTAATTTTCACACAATGTTCAACTTACACCTCGGATTACACCTAATATAATTGGAATCAGCCAAGTTCGTCGTCTAGACAAATCCCCCATAGAACACCACAGTTAAGCGGTCAAGATATTAAGTGTTTTCTTTCATTTTATCTCGCTACTTCTGCTTCAAATGTAACGTGAAAACCTTCCTGACAGTTATTTACTAATATTATAAATATTGTTATAATTTTTGGAATAACAAAACTTCAAATTTGCCCGAAATCGTATATTATGGCTTTAATAAAAAATATGAAAACTAGGATTTAAAAATATGAGTTAAAATCAAATCAAAAATCAAAGAGAGGTGCTTGCGGGGTTCGAACCAAGATCGAACTTCCAAATACATGTATTTACCACTAAGCCATACCAGAGATATGATTAATTCGGTGACAATAATAGCAATGTTATTCCCACTCAGTGCCTCACTCGTACATTCTATTTCTGGAATGAATTAACACCGTCCAAATAATGTAACACAAACCTTTATGCTGAATTTTAAAATTGTTTGAACGTTGGGAGTATTATTTTCAAGTTAAATAACCAACAATGGACAATTGACAATGAAAGTTTCTTTGCAGGAAAAACATCGGCCGTACAATATATGGCGTGACAGTAGTCACGCACAATGATAAACATTTCAACATGTTCAATATACGACTACGAATATACCCCAACCAAAATTCACGAAATTTTCAGGCAAGCTAACTTAAGTTATTCTATAACATGACACCCATTTTTGATTCCGGCGCTTTTTCTTGCTTGATGATATGAACATTTTTGTGTTCGTGACATGCAATTTTTCTCATTTTCCGAGCTACTTTGGACATGTTTAAGCATCAAATTGTGTCTTTTAGTGTGATATTTTTGATTTTTATAGGCCTTGAGTTCGCCCGCGAGCTTTTTACGGAATTGGTTTTTTAGCGTCTCAAACTAATATATAGTTTGCTAAAGAAAGATATTTCCCACCTCTGTAACGCACATCGTGTGGGTCTATATATTATAGTTTTGTCAGAATTTCCGTTTTTATTTTACCCTTTTTCCCTTCATGCTCCGAAAATGTCAAACTCAGTACTTTTATCTCGTGAGCAACCAGCAGAAATAGTCGATATTTTCATTGTTGTCATCTAGGGCAATTTTCCATTGAAAAGCATATTGCCCGACCAGCGATTTAGTAGCCCAAATCCCCAATTGGGTTTTCTGGTAAATGAGGTGAATTTTAAAAATTTGCTCCCGCGTGATAGCCTGCAATTTCAATTTATATGGATTCCATGATTATGAAAACCATTTTGTCTGTCTGTTTGTTTGTTTACCTAGGTTAGTCCGTATTTTCTCTTAAAAGAGACGCACGCTTGAGGTCCATGGAAAAATCCACGGTCCAAACCTAGAAAAATTAGTGTGTAATTATACGGGATTATAATCTTCTGTCCCTCCTATCTCCAGGTGAATTTTGTATGACCTACCCCCAACCCCCCCCTGCCTCCCCATCGCGGGTTGCCATTTTCATTACACCCTTCAGACTTGTGTTCGGGTTTGTTTTTAATTGGACATGTAGGCGTATACCTAAATGTATAGCTATGCTATATATTATTATGTAATATCATGTGCATGTAGGCCTATGGGGTGGGGTGGGTGCAGAGGTGTGTAGTGGGGGTGTATGTAGGGAAACTTTGGGGTGGTACACAACACACTTTAACCATGACTTCCAATGCAAGGCTTATTGTTGCCACAAATGTTTTTTTCCCTAAAGGTTATTTAATAGGTTTTTATAAACTTCCATGTTTAACCTGGTATTGTTTTGGCTGCTTCATTAGGGCCTATGACTTTCGGTGGGTTTCCAAAAGCAGTTTCAAACAAACACAAACAAAGGGCACCATACCCAGTCACCTTCGTGACAATTGAAACGCTACGTCAAGTATTAACATCCAAGTTATTCTGTTTTTAGGTAAGCAATTTTAAATAATTGCTTGAACAGGTTTTTGTTAAAAAACAAAAACCTATTTAAGTTAACAATGATAATGAATGGTTCTTATAAGGCACAATCTCTGATGAGGAACTCAAAGCGCGTAAAGCACGAAATTTACAAACAAACATAAAAACAATCAATTTATAAAGATTGGTTTTAAGCTGGCGTTTAAATAACGAAAGTCTGGGGGCGTTACGAAGGTTATTTGGAAGTGTGTTCCAAACAGTTTTTGATCATAAAACATACAGCGTAATATTATGTTTTGTAAAAGAAAGTTTTGTTAAAAATATTGCCCAATTGCATGTAAGATTGTCGGGCAAAGTTGTTTTGAGGAGAAGCAAATTTCAACACATTGGTCCGATGATCACGGGGATGATGAAATCAAATAATAAATCACTCACGTGATGAAAGATCCTCGTCATGCTATAAACATGATCAGTTAGTGGCGTAGCTGCCGGGGGGGCAGGGGGGCAATTGCCCCCTGGCAAAATTTGCCTATTTGGGCCCCCGCCCCCTAGTGCAAGGAAAAAAGAGGAAAAGGAGGGAGAAAGAAGAAAAAAGAGAGGAGAGAGGGGAAGAGAGGGAGAAGAGGTACAGAGAGATGGAGCCTGAATCCATACGATATGCAATACCATACGATTATATTCAATAAGCCTGGCAAAATTGTCTATTTGGGCCCCGCCCCTCTCCCTCCCCCCCAAGTGCAGGGAAATTTGGTGGATTTGGGCCCCGCCCCATACAGGCTTGCCCCCTGAAAAAAATCCCAGCTACGCCGCTGTGATCAGTTGGAGCGCTATTAGGCCTGGGAATTTCGTTGCTATATTGAAGTTCTGACAACACTGTACCCATGCCGGTATTCCTATTAAACCCAGGGATATCGATCCACAATGCTAGTATTAGCCTTAGATTTCACGCGTTGATTTTGAAAATTTTTCAGGCGGGAGTAAAAAATGGTGAAATCAAAACGGAAATTCTGACAAAACTATGATATATCGCTCACGGTGATGTGCGTTAGAAAGTTGGGAAAAATCCTTCATTAGCGAACTATATTACTTTGAAAAGCTAAAAGGTTGATCCAAAAAAGGCTCGCGGGCAGAGTTTAAGCCTATCAAAATCGAAAATCTTACACGAAATGACTGAATTTCACGCCTAAGTTTAACACTAGGATTTGAAGAAAAAAAATACAGTATCAAACACTACAATTTGACCCGACATTTACTGAAAAAATGAAAATGATTGCTTTTTATTTGGCCGAGAAAATTAATTTTACACTGAAAAGGTGTAACTCAAAATTTAGCTCATTTCAACACCAAATTCGATCGTTTGTATTGCCTCATTAAATGACTGAGTGAGCCTTGCAGAACAAAAGAATCGGTTGTCCAGGTTGCTAACTGTATAATCCTACAAAATATAATTAATTTAGCTGAATCCAATTAAGTGTAAGTTGGGACATGTGTACACATGACAGACATGCCAAAAAAAATGGCCAAACTCATTTGAAAAGATCGTACATTATGACTTTTACACATTAGCAAGGGGAGCTAAATGGAGATATGTTTTTGTTGAAATGGGCTATTTCAGTTGAAATCCATAAACCCCCTATGAAAGGCACTACCTTAATCTTCCACACAGGGACTGTGAATTTCAAATGACGTTACCTGAATGGGCGACATATGGATGTATGGCAGTCACTGAAATAACCCGATACAGACTTACCTGGACCGCACTTAGGCACAGAACAGTATGTCCATCGGGTGTGCGGATCTGTAGTGTAACACCAAGGCCTATCGATAGAAAAATCATCTGCACCCGGATTACGACAATAGTTGTGATCGCCAAGACCAGCGTCCGGATATATTTCTGGCGTAACGTGGTGATGAGCGTGGGGAGTATGTTTTGTCCAGGATTGGCATTCTATGCCATTACCGGTGCGATGAAAAATACCACGATAGAATTTCCCCGGTGGATTATAGCAATCTGATCATGTATGCAGAATAAAATACAAACAAAGTGTCAAATTGCAATAGTTTGAATTCTGATTATAAAAAGATCCAAACTGAATTACTGTTAAGAGTGCCGGTATTATGATTCTAGATATAAGCGGCTGAAGCGATGTGAGAGAGAGGAAACGCCCCGGCAGTTTTCTATGGAGGACGTCCCAACCCCTTTAAATTGCTTATGAATTGGTATGAACAGTGGGGGGCACTCACTACCAACCGGTGACGGAGATGTGCGGCCACACTGACCCTCATTTTTGTGACATTTTCTGTCACCAATAGACCCCCTTTTTAAGAATTTTTGACAAATTTCTGATAATCTCTCACCTAATTCCTTTATTTGTCTTCAAAGTTTTAAAATTTTGTATCAACTTTCTAATTTGACCAAAATTTAGCCCAGTCTCACGGAAAGACCACTTTTTTGGGCCTTCTTACCAAAAGATCCCCTTTTTTAGTGTCTAGGCTCTCACCGAAAGACCCCTAGTAGTTTCGAACTGCAGTCCGCACATCCCAGTCACTTCCAAAGTCGAGCCACCCCCCCCCCCCACCCCCACCCCACCACACACACACCCCGGCATGATCCTTACCTAGTACTGGCGGTGAAAGGGCTGATGTAGTACCGAGACTAATGAAAATGAAAACGGCAATGAAGCGTTTGAGCTGAAATAAACAGAAAGAAAAATAGCTATAATAAATTCATTTTACCCAGAGAAGATGACACTGGGGTCGTTTAGAACGTTCCGATGATTCCAATTGGGCCCAACTTACGCTCGAGTGAACACGATAATGCGATTGATTTTCTTACACGTAAATAAAGGCCTACGGCCAATTCAGAAAGAAAATTTTACGTGTCGTATAGGGCCAGACACGGGCCAATTCTACCTAAAAGCGGCCAGCCTTATTTCCATAAATCTGCTGCGCATTAAAATTGCATTCTATTGCATCGTAATTTCATTTGTGTCCAAGCTAATTATGTTTACACAACATATGAACTCACGTGTTTTTAAGCAAATTCACCGATTATAATTCGTTATGAATACCGCAGACGGCCGAATCCGGATTCGGCTTTTGTTAAATTCATTTTACACATGCATTACTTTTGAATTAGAGAACAAGAGATCAATGTTGTACATAATAGAGGGCAGCATATCAATTTTTTTAACAGAGAGCAGATGATAACAGCACAATAGGTAGTCAATAGAGAGCGGCATGCAGGGTTAGCTGACGGTGCATCGCAGTACGGTCACCGACGGTAACCGTTAAAAACTCGATATGCTGCCCTCTACAGGTATCGTATTGATCCCTTGTTCTCTAATTCAAATGTAATGCAAGGGTGAATTTACCAAAAGCCGAATCCGGATTCGGCCGTCTGCCGTATTCATAACGATATAGATACATATAGGTGATCAAAAGCGATCGGAATGTTACAAAAGTACAGATCACATTCAGCTTACTTCATATGAGGTGATCTTTGGAAAATTACGGCATAATTTGTCATTGTGCTTGCGGAATGCCATGCAGTAAAATACTAAAGCGTTCCGGCAATTCATGATTGACAACTAAAAATCGGCATGTCGTTCGCATCCTCCGCTGTCAGTTTCTTATCCACTAACTACCATGACTACGTCCTCACAAAAGCTTTGTGTTGATTACGTAATGTGTTATGGCAAATTGCAATAAGGCAATAGAAACAAATTAGTTCGATCTTTCGATCGACCATCTATGCTTGGTCGTTCTTTATTATTTATGAAATCAATTATTTTACTATTGCCTATCGTATGGCCGATACCAATTAATGGTATCGACCATCCGAGTATCTAGTATCGCCCAACGCCGAAATACAATTAAAATGGCGACGAACATAAATACGGATATATTTACTGGCAGGAATTGTTTCAAGTGAAATGGACCGGATTTACTTCTATGATGTAAGTAAAAATAGTGGCATATTAATTATGCTCCAACATACACTGTCAACGTTCCCACTTTAGTTGATTTTGTGCAACAAGTTGCGGCAAATCAACATTTTTGTCCCAAACACATGTACTTGTGATAGCGTTTACATGATAATTCGGTGTTAGTGTTTTACTGAGATGTCGACTCTAAAAATCGCCTAGAACTAAAAACCAAGCATTAGGGGAGAGCGGGGAGTGTTCGCCCTAGGGGTAGGTTCGCCCACCCCTTGTTTCTCAGCACTACGGCTATCGGGGAATTTGGTGATGGCAAAATTAGGTGACAAATGTCATTTTAAACTTCTCATATTAGCTACGTGATATATAGGGCCGTGTTCATCGAACTGCAGCCAAAACAAAAAATTTACACCAAAACGTAACTTTTTCTTGCATTAATAATGTTGTATTATCATTGATACATAAATACAGATGGTTTTAATGGAAATCTGTATTGGGAACATATGGGATTTGTCAAAGATTAAATGCAGTTATAAACTCCTTATTCGATTTGTATTTTGCATACCCTTAAGAAAATACAAAAATGTGCACAAGGGGCACGTTCGCCCTTTGAGGATGGGGCATGTTCGCCCTATATCTTCCCCGGGCGGACTTACCCCAAACTGGAGGGCGGACCTGCCCCATCCGCGTATTATGTAAAATATTGATAATTATACCATTAAACAAGGTAAAACAACTGAAAAGCATGGTTTTTTAAGTTATGTGGTATCAGTATTGCTCATACCACCGTTTATTTCCTAATCCATAATCTCCCCGAAGTTGTAAACATGATACGTTTAAACTCACTTTGGACCCCTACATTTTACCCTGACCCGACCCCTGCAACAAATTTAGTGACTCCCCAGAAGAGAATGAATGCCCTGTATACCCTTGCTAAATGTTTGCATTGAATATGTTATTGTTATGCAATGTTTAAACCTTTTTTTGGGATTAGGGTGAACTTACCCCATGATATATGCGAACCTGCCCCAATATGGGGCAAGTTCGCCACTTTGCAAAACTTTTTGTTTGCTCTATCCTGTTGCTATTGTAAGGCCTATAGTTCTGGGATTGTGGCCGTATATAGCTAAGACATGGGGCTTTCACATGGGCTAATCAGGTCATCCCTAACCTTAAAATTGACATCGCTAGGCTGGTCAGAAAAAAATAGGGCCTACTTATCATTAAGATTTTACTGTTTCAAACCTGAAACAGATGTGCTGGCTAGCGAACACAAATTTTGCATATCATTGTGAACAGGAAGGGGAAAAAACAAGTTTATTTTCTTTAATAATGATAAGTGATGCCAAGCATGTGTTTTCAAAGCTGTGCATAATTAATGCATTTCCAAAAAATATATATTTTGGTACTTTTAGAGTCTGACATTAATGCTTAATTTGTGCGTGTGACTGGTTTCACGGTAGCAATTCTGAAATTTTAGATATACTCCAATTTGTAAAAGTGCCCCCATGTACCGCTTTTGGGCATGTCCCTTTAAAAGCATGTAAGCTACATCGATACCGATGGCACCAATAGAACGAGAAGATTTGCGCCTTCATTTTGCATACCACTTTGACCAATTTTTTTTCTCATTTCTTCACAAAATGCAAAAAACCCGCAAAAAAGTGCGATGGTTGTAGTACCCCCTTAACCTATATAATATAAAAATTCGAGTCAAGCTCTGTCTGTGGATATTATGAGCGCCCTCTAGCCTTGTGAAGGGTTCAGAATTCGATTCGGGAATAAAAAAATATCCACCCCGTTGTCACATTTTAGGTAGGTACGGCCACAGAACAATACATGGAAGCGGCAATAAAAATAAGCATGCGGCACATTGATATGTAAATAGCGTATTGTTATTGAAATTAAGTGCCCAGAGTTATAGAGGGCGACAGTCATAGCCAGACGGAGAATGGCTGGATATGCCGGGCATGTCAAATTGCTGATGAAGGCTGATAATCACCTTTCTGTATAGGTAATAAGCTAGTATATTTCATGTACCAGTTGGTTATAACAACAAAAAAAATTAAATATATTTAGTGTATGGGAGGGCGAGTTAGTGTAGTGTAGTGGTCTTCTCACTCGCTTCTCACCGGGGTTCAATTCCCCGCGGTGCCACATGTGAGTTTGGTTGCCGATCCATGCTCGTCCTCGCAGGTTTTTCTCCGGGTGCTCCGGTTTTCCCTCCTGCTTCTAAAATCGGACCTCTTCCCATATCCCTGTCCCGTCATATCCGGATGGCATCCCTTGAATTTAGTCGCCTCTGAGCACTATTGGGCTTAGCCTGGCTTCGGCCGAATGTTATAAATAAATATTAAGTGTATACACTTTGAAATTTACGTGAATTTGAAGGTAAGAGCAGAGCTTCGGAATCTAGCTAAGACAGGTGGTGTGAAATTCTGCTGCGCGACTCCCTCTGCGTAGTAGAATTATATTTATAAAACATTAAAATCTGTTATATCATGGGCAGCCAACCACGATTTATCAGCATTTAAAAGATATGTTCATTAACAAAGATAAATAATAAAGAGTACAAATGGCAATATTAATGAGAGTTTTGAGCGTTTCGACAGTATTTTGAAAATGTTGACCTTTCATATTGAAGATATGGATTTTTTCCCAAAAAACTAATTTTTTTTGGTGTTTTGGAATAAAAAATCCATATCTTCAATACAAAAGGTCAACATTTCAATTGATTGTCGGCTTTTCATCCCACCTACATACACTTTAAGTATGAATCATCAAATTTATAAAGTTTACTTCGAGTACTGTTATAATTATATCAAAAATATCCATTTTTAATCATTTGCCATAAAATGTGTATTACATTGCGAATTTAAAAAAAAATAAAATTATTTGATATCGGAAGGCCATTCTTCGTATTCAGAATGCAATTCGATATGTCTGATGTGCTCTAATGTCCCACAATAAATACTGTCCAAACGTTCATACCCCATCCCTTTACTAGTAAACAAGCCTGAAATCGTAAAATGTTGCCAAGTAATTTCCTGAACACATGATATGCCAACATGTGACCATATTAGTCATCAGATTTACCATAAAGGTTTGGAGTATTGGTGCACGCCCGGGGGGGGGGGCACTTCCATGACAGATATGCATCATGTGCCTCGGGATATAGACCCCTTTTTCAAACCGGCTTGTACCCAATGACCCCTTTTTGTGTTATGGTCCTACCTATTACCCAATGACCCCTTTAAAAAAATTCATGTACCCAATGCCCCCCTTTTTCTATTTCCTGCTATACCCAATGACCCCCCCCCCCCTTTAATTCCCAAATTTAGGTGGTATTTGTGTTCTCGCAGTTTGGCACTTATTTATGTGTACTTCAATGATACTCTTTTGGCAATCATGTACTCAATGTCCCATTTTACTTTTTGTTACCCCAATGACCATCCTTTTTTCAAAGTTTCATACCGAATGACCCCATTTTTATTCAGGTTGTGTACTGAATGACCCCATATTTTTGTAATTGTACATTTGACCTGAACGCCCCTACTTTTAACATGGCCGAGGCACATCCCTGCCATTTCAGATAGGGAGTGCCTCCCCCGGGGGTGCGCGGCTTGCACATAGTCGTAGTCAACTGTGCATTTCTTTACCTCCGTATAAACTCAATAATTCATGCTGAGAGTCAAGTAACATTCTGTCTGATTAGTGCAAATTGGTATTTTATTTTACTTGAGAGCCATAGAAACGCATAAGACGAATAAGGCGCCATGATGGAAGGTCAGGTCGGGTCAAAGGTTGTAACTTCAAATACTACTTGTATATATTTCATTCCTTGCCTCTGTCACGTATTTCCTCCATATTATTGACAGCAAGTCCTAATTTTGACATTGCTATATTGCAAAACGTCATTTCATATCAAATTAGTAGACTTTCTTTGAAAAAAAACTGGTGCCTGATGGGAAATACCTGTCCGCCATTTCATACACTGGATCGTTTTCGCCTGGTTTGTGCCCAGATGTATTGAGGGCGCGCTATGCTCTCATTGAACAGGCAAAGTTCGCAAAACTAACAACGTTGTTATTTGCCAATCTCAATTAACATGATCCAAGGGGTCGAACATGAATTATTCATAACGGATCGATAACTGGCCTCATGTTCTATCTAGTAAACCAGCGGTTTGTACAATTAACTTGGTTTTTATTACTTATTTAAATATATATACGTTTCCGAAAAAAGTCATGAAAGAAATGTTGTTAATCACTTTCAGACCTAAGTTTTTCTTGTTCTAAAGATATTTGGTAACATTATAACCTCAAATCTATTGAAATTTGAGCAATCCCTCGGCAAATTTGAAAATGATCCGTGAAACGTTGGGTGCCATTTACCAAATACGTATAGAGGCCTTGCATGTGACGTATCATCCCGTAAATATGGCGGACTACTCAAATGCATTCAACAAAAGCATGATTGCAATCTACCGTGACAGTTCGTCTATAACCCTGCACTACGATCAAATAGGTTGATGACAACATTTGATTGAATGGACTGCACTCCGCCATAACTACGGTGAAGGACACAGGCTTAAATCAGGGATCGATACAAAGGGGTGGGCATCCTAGTATTACGTAACAAACCGGAAGATGTAGTTTAAGTCTAGACAATAGGCGGATTAGCGGCAATTTTGTCTTCGACATGATTTTATTCACGTGTCCTTATACTTTAGTACACAAATATATAAGTTAACATGTTTACAATATTAAAATTATATTTTGAATAATCAATTATATTCTGTAGTAAATCGATCAAATGACGGTGATTGTTTAGGTATTATATGCTTGATAAAATTAAACTGTCTGACCAGCTAGTATTCTCCTCCGCCGTCAGTGTGATTCCAGACATTCCACGTACCATGTTGAGAAGGTGGAGGAGACTAAAGCTGTATTAACGAACACGCATGCGTTAAAAATGATGTAGTTTAAGTCGAACAATAGAGTGACGTAGTTTCCGGCATTGTTCCTATGCACTTTCACCCTCCTGCTTAAATCCTTTGTTTGGAGCCAATCGATAATTTCATGCAGGGCCTCTATTTGGACGGTTCGATTATTATACTTCAGAGGTATGGATGTGACAATCAAATAAGTAAAACCATTTTCGATCAATAGAGGTTGTGCATGAAATTATTGATTGTCTCCAAACAAAGGGTTTGAACCGGTGTCCTTCACCATAATTATGGTGCAGTACAGTACATTCAATTGAATGTTGTCATCAACCTATACTTGATCGTAGTGTATTTGTTATGTGTGTGTGACGAACTGTCGCGGTAGATTGCAATCATGCATTTGTTGAATGCATTTGAGTAGTCCGCCATATTTACGGTATGATAGTCATATTCACAACATGTAGGTAATTTAGAGGTCATTGTCTCTCTTGAAATGGACAAGCAGAATATCATTTATTGTATTTATAGTATATCTTTATTTATCTTTTTGAATAGGTATTATGTATTAATGTTATTACATTTTAGAAAGTGAACAAATACATTGGTCATTTTAATTAGCCCAAAGGTGAATCAGTAGTAATAGGCCTACGTAGGCCTATAAATTTCTGATCAATATGATTTGCCACTCCGTGTCCTCGATTTTGAAAAGTTTTTAATCATTAGAAATAATTGTATGGTCCCGTTTTATTGTCGAAATATAGTCAAAACTGAATAAAAGTCGACATGAAGACAAACATTTTCAAAATGTTACCAAGAAATCTTGTTAGCATTCGATCCTTAATTTTGTTTCAACCGAGTCTTAAATTAGCAAGCACAATATGGTTGGTACCACTTTTATATACATTGATAAAATTTTAAAGATTTTTTTTCAAGTTTCTAACCGGCGCAAATCGTTAAGTGTGTATTTCCCATTGACATCCAAAATGGCGTAAGCCAGTCCTTAATATACATAGGTACGGCGTATATAGGACTGGCAAGCAAGTCTAGTTAGGTCCGAGGTCCACTAGAACATTTTCTTTCATGACTTTTTTCTAACCCATATATTGTTTTAAAAAAAAACGAGTCTCCAAGTGAATTGGACAGACAGTAGAGTTCTCGAGTAAGATTAATGAAAACTCACCTTCATTTTATGAAATTGTGAAACACAAAGATGAAGACAAGAAATTAACTAATAAACCACAATGTAATTTCGCTAATCTTCACTAAATCAACAGGTCTGACTGGTCCGCCACGCGACTGATTGATGTGTACTCATGGCCTCCTTGTCTTGCTCGAGAAACACTAGCCACGAATGCATCGAGCATTCGTGCTAGTGTCCTTTCGTATCTAAAATCGGGGAAAACATATTACGTAAGACCACATAAATTATAATGACAATACAGCATGATAAACATACCCTGAAATAACCCCCTTCTATCTAACTTAACTTACCATTCTGTTACTATACGTGTTGGTGACATAATTCCCAGATAGTATGTCCCATTTTAAGTGTGCTCACATGAATATTTCGGCACAATTTGTGATAAAAATAGCTCCCTTCTTTTGCGGTGATCGCATGTTCAATGAGATATTCACGTGTATAGCAGGACCTAAACCAATTCGGCCACATAGAGTCAATTCGGCCCCATGCCAATTCGCCACAAACTAATTCGGCCCCTGTATAAACCCATTTAATTTAGGTTTTTATGTGTAGATGTCATGTTAATTAGAAGACGTGCAATGAAGCTGTGCTATGGTTATGAGCCCCCCCCGTTTCCGAACGGCCCGCCAAAAATCGCTTGACACCCCCCACACACACACTGGCCTGAAAAATAACTTTCCCCACTCGGCCCACCAAAATCGATTGCCCCCCCTGGCTGGCCAAAATCGCTTGACACCCCCCCCGGCCTGAAAAATTACTTTCCCCACGCGGCCCACCAAAAATCGATTGCCTCCCCCCCTTGGCTGGCCAAAATTTCTTGCCCCTCCCTCCCATTTTGCCCTCCCCCAGGGCTCATAATTATTACACAGCCCTTCATTAAAGAAACCATACTGAGTAGGCCTACATGTAGGTTTTATTAATGTGATTAATCCAGTTTAATATTTGGGGGTGTAGGTACACTCACTCCGTAAAAGCCATATCACGCAATCCTAGTCGCCAAAAATTCCCCTCTATACTTTGTACTCTTTAACAGATCAATCAAAATTCTTGTTTGTTATTGTCAATTTATGATGTTACCAGGGTGCGGTCTAAAGTCACTCACATAGGGCGTGGTGTAAAGTCACTTACGGAGCACAGCCAATTAAATTGTTTATCTTTTGCTATGATGTGCCGTCTACCAGGGTGCTATATAAAGTCACTCACATAGGGCGTGGTGTAAAGTCACTTACGGAGCACAGCCAATTAAATATTTGTTTGTCTTTATTGCTATGATGTACCGTCTTAAGTCACCTACAGCACCCTGATTAGGGCGTGGTGTAAAGTCACTTACGGGACACAGCCAATCAAATTGTTTTTACAAACAAACAAGTCTATCCATGTACCTGTATGTGGTAAAGTTTAATAAAAAACATAAAAAACTATTCCGAAGAACGAGAGGGGAGCTGGGAAGAACGACAGCGAGGGAGAAGGATAGAAACAGTGGCGTAGCGTGGGTCATCACATGAGGGGGGGGGCCATGATGGGGTGGGGGGGGGCACCGGATCTGATGGGGAGGCACAAGCCGTTTTGGCAATTTTCCTATGGGATTTTCTAAAATTTTCAGAGCAATTGGGGGCACGTGCCACCCCCCCCACGCCCCTATGACGCTACGCCACTGGACAGAAACAGCGAGGGAGAGAAGCACACTGGTAGCAGGCCTATTGGGCACGAGTCGGGGTACAGGTCCAAGGCCGTATTTTGGTCCGGACCCGCGAGTATGGGTACAGGCAGTAGCGTATCCAGCGGGGGGGGTCGGGCAGACCCCCCACACGACACCTAAAATGGGGACGGAGATGTGGAAATGGGGACGAGAAGACTGAGAATAGAGAGAAGGAAGGGGGGTAAAAATAGGGACGATACTGACTGTCCCCCCCCCCTCCTCGTATGCTGGTACAGGTACAGGTAATCAGGTATACGGTACTGAAATTGGGACTCGAGTTCGGGTTCTAAAAATCTGAGAACTGGAGGGAGGGATTTTGAAGGGAGAGAGAGATACAGAAATAGAGTGAGAGAGGGATGGAGAAAGAACTGAGAGAGGCGCAGTCGTGTGAAAGTCACCCAGGTTAAGTCAACTTTTATTTAAACCTCATGCATTAAAAAAAATTACCAATTTTCTTCAGAACTTCAATCATCAGATCCCAACACTATACAAGTTTGCAGAAAGTACATGATCTGATCGTTATATTTTTTTTATAAATGTCACTTTTTATAACCAAAAGGATTTAATCAGTGGGTCACTGTTGTGGGCGGGGCTAAAAGTAATAGCCAATTATCTTTTCCCATTTGCTTAAAAAAATTATTGGTATAAGTGATCAAAATCAATTCCCAGTTTCCCACGCAATTGAGAATGTGGCTAGACATCTAGGCACCTTGCCATGGTATATTTCCCGGGAATTCTGCTTATTTACAATATTTGCGGTGAGCTTTTGCGAGTTGAGCGGTAAACATAGAGCGATGGTTTGGTATATAGTCATGGTACAACTACAATCATCATGATCTTGTCGATGTATTGTTTTGTCTACGGTGAGGTGAGGGACACACCATTAGATTCTCGGGGGTGGGGGGGGTATTTGCATAATGCATTTATACACAGTTAGGTGGGGGAAATTTGGTTTTTTTTTAGTGTTGGTGGGGATTTTTTTTGCTCATGTAGTGGGTGAATTTTTTCCCCCGAGAATTCTAATGGAGCGTCCCTAAATAAGGGGCTGTGCAATAATTATGACCCCCCCCCCCCGAGGTAAAATTTCCAAACGGCTCGCCAAAATCGCCCCCCCTCTCGGCCCGCCAAAAATCGCTTGCCTTCCCCCCTCGGCCCGCCAAAATTTCTTTGCCCCCCCCCCCCATTCCATGCCAGGAAAATGTGCATATTTAAGCGCTTCCGTACTGTTTTCCTAAGCCTTTTTAGAGCGTTTTATTAAAAGGTGCCCCATGAATGCGTGCCAAAAATCGCTTTCCCCAACCCCCCTCTCGGCTTGCCAAAAATTACCTGCCCCCACTTCAATCTCGGCTTGCTAAAAATTTCTTGCCACCCACCCTCCCCCCGGGCTCATAATTATTGCACAGCCCCTAAAGTAGTCTTTGTGTAATTTGTAGTCTCAACGTTGGCGATATTTTTCCAATACTGTAGTTTCTGTTGAGGAGCATTGTAGGCCTATTTAAAAGCTATATGAAATTCATTTTTCTTTTTTCACCCTTGACATCAATTTTTTTTTTCCCAGTGGAGCTTTTTTTTTGCTAACATGGTGTTACAATTTTTTTCAAAAAAAAAAACCAAGCCCCCTATATCTAATGGTGCGCCCTTACACATAAAAAACATGGTTTTATACAGGGACCGAATTGGCATGTGGGCGAGTTTGCCTTGAACTGTGTCCTTGATAGAAATGCCCCGGGCTGGTACATCGATCGACCAGCGATCGACAAACATGACAGGTGTTATCTGAATGAGGTAATCTCGTACCTACTAAGTGACTGTCCAGTCATAAATCACCAGAATTTACGTGTGTACAATTATCTCATAGGTTGAGATTATTTTCCACGATGTGACAGCTACGATAAGCGGCACTGTAAGCAGCGCTGAATTAGGCTCCAAATATCATCTCATTTTTGAGGATCGTATGTATCAAAGATGTCAAAAGGTAGGGTTGAACTTAATTAAGCTTATAATGACACTCTTATGAAAGTGTGTTTGTGAACCATGAAGCATTTTATCTATGTTTACATGCCGGTGTAACTTTGTGTATCGGAAGCCCCCCGATTTTAGATACGAAAGGACACTAGCCACGAATGCTCGATGCATTCGTGGCTAGTGTTTCTCGAGCAATCCTTGTCATGTCGTGATGACAGAGTATTTTAACTTCCCTGGTATTGATCGTGGGTCCTTCTACATTCGACATATCCTTCCCGGAAAGTCGGGGGAAATATCAAACTGATTAACCACGCCTACTGACAGCTACTAATGATATTCAGCCAATCCGATTGACTGAATATCATCAATAGCTGTCAGTAGGTGTGGCTTTCCTAGCTGCTACCAGAACACTAGCTTCTAGATTGGAATTGACAACAGTATTGCGTAACAAAATTGATTACTAATCCTCTTCAGTTGCTTATGAGTGTTAACAGTCAGCTACCTGCACAACCGATTCTTTTGTTCTGCAAGGCTCACTCAGTCATTTAATGAGGCAATACAAACGATCGAAATTGGTGTTGAAATGAGCAAAATTTTGAGTTACACCTTTTCAGTGTAAAATTTTTTTTCTCAGCCAAATGAAAAGCAATAATTTTCATTTTTTTCAGTAAATGGCTGGAAAAACTATAATGCTTGATACTGATTTTTTTTTTTTTTTTCCTGGTGTTAAACTTAGGCCTGAAATTCAGTCATTTAGTGTAAGATATTCGATTTTTTTAGGCTTCAGCTCGGCCCGCGAGCTTTTTCTTGGATCAACCTTTTAGCTTTTCAAAGTAATATAGTTCGCTAATGAAGGATTTTCCCCAACTTTCTAAAGCACATCACCGTGAGCTATATATCATAGTTTTGTCAGAATTTCCGTTTTGATTTCACCATCTTTCACTGTCGGCTGAAAAAATTTCTAAATCAACACGTGAAATCTAAAGGCTAGTACTAGCATTGTGGATCGATATCCCTGGGTTTAATAGGAATACCGGCATGGCTATAGTGTTGCCAGAACTTCAATATAGCAAAGAAATTCCCAGACCTAATAGCGCTCCTACTGATCATGTTTAACCAGAACACCCAATTGGGGATTTAATCGCTGGTCGGGCAATTTGCTTTCAATGAAAAATTGACCTGGATAACAACAAAGGAAATATCGACTATTTCTGCTGGTTGCTCTCGAGATAAAAGTACTCACCATTGCCTACTTTTACTTAGTTTGACATTTTCTGAGCATGAATGGAAAAAGGGTAAAACAAAAACGGAAATTTGACAAAACTATAACATATAGACCCACACGATGTGCTTTACAGAGGTGGGAAATATCTTTCTTTAGCAAACTATGTTAGTTTGAGACGCTAAAACATGAATTCCGTAAAAAGCTCGCAGGCGAATTCAAGGCCTATAAAAATCAAAAATATCACACTAAAAGACACAATTTTATGCTTAATTTTAACACCAGGATTTTAAAAAAAATGTATATCCAAGCACCAAGTTTTTAACTGACATTACTGAAGAAAAAAAATATTGCTTTATATTTGACTGAGAAAATTAATTTCATAGCAAAAAGGTGTATCTCTGAATTGTGCTGATTTTTACATGTATCGATCGACTTTTAGCGCGACTAAGCATTTCTAAAGAATTGGTTGTCCAGGCGGCAGACTGTTAATGCTATTATAATACCCGGTTTTCTTCTTACGGTCAGTTCACTGACCTGTAGGTTGTATGCGCACAATCTGTTCCTTTTTGTCATCACTACATTTGATATTGTCCTGGTTAACCTCGATTCGTTTCTATGTTTGTATAGAGGTTGTGCGTGAAATTATTGATTGGTTCCAAACAAAGAATTTGAACCGGTGTCCTTCACCGTAATCATGGTGCAGTGCAGTCCATTCAATCAAATGTTGTCATCAACCTATTTGATCGAAGTGCATTTGTTATGTGTGTGAGGCGAACTGTCGCGATTGCAATCATGCTTTTGTTGAATGGGTTTGAGTTGTCCGCCATATTTGCGGTATGATACGTCATATGCACAAGCTATATTAATTGTGAAGTAGGCCGGCCTATTCGTTTAATATCTTTCTTTCTTTCTTTCTTTCTTTCTTTCTTTCTTTCTTTCTTTCTTTCTTTCTTTCTTTCTTTCTTTCTTTCTTTCTTTCTTTCTTTCTTTCTTTCTTTCTTTCTTTCTTTCTTTTCTTTCTTTCTTTCTTTCTTTCTTTCTTTCTTTCTTTCTTCCTTTCTTCCTTCCTTTCTTTCTTTCTTTCATTCTTTCTTTCTTTCTTTCTTTCTTTCTTTCTTTCTTTCTTTCTTTCTTTCTTTCTTTCTTTCTTTCTTTTCTTTCTTTCTTTCTTTCTTTCCTTTCTTCTTTCTTTCATTATTTAATACGGGCCTATAATTATATTTATTTTATCTATAATTATTTATGTTTTAATTATTAATGTGTATTCATTCATTTATTCCTTTATATATTTAGTTGTTTTATTATTCATTTATTTATTTTCTATTCGTTGATTGATTTATATATTGCCATTTGTCAGGTTTATATTTTTATTCAGTTTATTCGAAGTTTTTATTACATGGTACATGCATGCATAAGGTCCAAAGGTCAAATATACAGTGGCGTAGCTGCCGGGGAACATACCAAAGGGTAGTTCGCGGCTGACGAACAATATTCCCCTGGTAAGATAAACTGTATCATTGTGTGTTTGTTTTGCAGGTTGATAGATCCTAAAGAAGTAGGCGCAATTGGAAATGATTTATTTCCGATTGAGCTTGCAAATTAGGAAATAAAAAGGTCAAATATACAGTGGCGTAGCTGCCGGGGGGCAAGGGCAATTCCCCGGCAAAATTGTCCATTTGGGCCCCCGCCCCCAAGCGCTATTTGGGCCCTCTAGCGCTATTTGGGCCCCGCACCCTAGCGCAAGGAAAAAAGAGGAAAAAGGAGAGATAGAGAGAGAGAGAGAGAGGAAGAAAGAGAGGGAGAGGAGGGGAAAAGATATAAATAAAGGAACAAATCAAAAGGTCGACGACGTATAAAACGAATTTGCTTTCTTTTGGAGGCTGGTCCCTCCGTCCGTAAAGGTGAAATATTGAGAATTCCAGACCGAAAGATCAATTTTGACCGATATTTGACCCCAAAATTATGGTTTTATAAACTGCTAAATGGAAAAAATCGATTATATAACGTCATCGAACTTTTGGTTTGTTCCCTAAATAATAGCTTATATCGAGAAATTATGATTTCTTTTATTTTTGCTTGCTTACTTTTTGGTTAAGAGATTTTTAGATCAAAGACTAATTATATCAGAACCAGAGTATTAAAATTGCTCGAGTTGTCATTCCATTGATGATTAATCAGTCAATGAATGAATATCATGCATATGAATTGTAAACGAATCCAATTTGTAATTGAATTAACGAATGAATGATTGATAGATTGGTTGATTGAGAGACTGATTAATTTGAGATTTATGAATTTATGAGCGATCAGTGACTATTTGGCTGACTGATTGAGATTTCCAGATCTAAGACCATGAAGCCCTATACCAATTGAGAGACTGATTATAAGTTGAGTGGTTGCTTGACTCGATTACTTGATTGATTGATATTTTAACACCAAGATACGGTACATTAATTGCGAGACTATAATTTGTTAATAATTTAATAATTTAATAATTGATCGATTGATCAAACGAATAATTATTGATTGATGATTGATTGATGAGTAGTTTATTGATTGACTGACTATTAATTCATCGATATATCAATCTAATCTAAGTTATTGTGATTATAAAAAGTGTGATTGATTGATTGATTGGGTGACCATATCAATTAAATGATTAATCAATCAATTCATTAAATGATTCTGATTGTTTTCTTGATTGTTTGTTGAATGCTTATTGTGCGGATGTTGGTCGAATGAACCAACGATTGAACTTGAAAAACAGTTTGCATCCATTTTTCGAAAATCGGAGCAACTTTAATTTTCACCCCTAGCATGCAAATTGATCTTGGACTTGTCGAGCCTCATAACTTGGTAACTATGTCCTACGTGCAAATATGTTACATTTGTTTGAATTCCTTAGACCCAGACAAATAATATGACATGTTTTGGTGAATTTGGAGCATCTTTATTTTTTTCCCTATATGACTATGAGCAATGAGCATGTAGGGTGTTTGAGGGTCTTTATTGAGGGTCACGGAGTTCCAATATAGCTTGGTAGACAACAGTTTTTAATTCAGCATACCCGAATTAAACAAAACAATTTTACGCGAACTTGCCACTTCATGACTTGATGCTTAAATAAGACATTTCCAAAATAGAACCAGACTAATATCATAGATGAACTCCTGGATGGGGCAGCTTTAATTAGCATGAGGCCGCATTGATATGTAAATAGCGTATTGTTATTTAAATTTGCGCCCAGACGTATTGAGGGCGACAGTCATGTTATCCAGACGGAGAATGGCTGCATATGCCGGGCATGTCAATTTGCTGAGTGAAGGCTGATAATCACCTTTCTGTATAGGTAATAAGCTAGTATATTTCGTGTACCAGTTGGTTATAACAAAAAATTAGTATCATATTAAATATATTAAATGTATAAACTTTGAAATTTACATGAATTTGAAGAGCAGAGCTTCGAAATGTAGCTAAGTCAGGTGATGTGAAATTCTGCTGCGTGACCCCCTCTGCGTGGTAGAATTATATTCATAAAACATTGAATTTAACAGATATCATGAGTAGCCAACCACGATTTATCAGCATTTAAAATATATGTTAATTAACAAAGATAAATAATAAAGAGTACAAATGGCAATTAACTAGTAAACAAGCCTCAAATATTAAAATGTTGCCACGTGATTTCCCGAACACATGATATGTTAACATGTGACCACTATTCAGATTTACCGTAAATATTTGGAGTATGCTTGCACATCATGCACATACACTGTGCATTTCTTTACTTCCGTATAAAATCAATAATTCATGCTGGGATCCAAGTAACATTGTCTGCTCAGAGCAGATTGGTATTTTATTTTACTTGAGAGCATAATAGAAATACATAAAGACGAATAAGGCGCCATGGTGGAAGGTCAGGTCGGGTATCAAAGGTTATTATAACTTAAATACTACTTGTATTTCCCACCTTGCCTCTGTCACATAATTTCCTTCATATTATTGACAGCAAGTCCTAATTTTGACTTTGCTATTGCAAAATGTCATTTCATATCAAATTAGTAGACTTTCTTTGAAAAAACATATCACTGGTGCCTGATGGGAATACCCGTCCGCCATTTCATTAAACTGGATCGTTTTCGCCTGTTTTGTGCCCAGATGTATTGGGGGCGCGCTATACTCTCATTGAACAGGCAAAGTTCGCAAAACTAACAACGTTGTTATTTGCCAAACTCAATTAACATGATCCAAGGGGTCGAACATGAATTATTCATAACGAGCTATAACGGATCGATAACTGGCCTCACTTTCTAGCTAGTAAACCAGCTGAATTTTTCATAGATTTTGCGTTGCTAATAGAACAACCGTAAATTTAGTGTCACCCCCTTGCTAATATACCCGGCTAAGGCCAAAAAAAAAAAAGGTTTGTCTCAAAGCTGACGAGAAATGCGATTTTTTTTTTTTTTTTTTTTTTATTCCCGACTTTTTTCATGGTATTTTGTAGGCACAAGAAGCTTTAAAAACGCCCGAAAATACGAAAATAATATAAAAAAAAAATATAAAAAAAAATATTGCCTACCTGGCCCTCTGTTGATCAGATTAGGTCAGTTTAGATTGTCATGTAATTTGTGAACAACTCACTGAACTGCCGGCCCGGCGTGAGTCGAAGAAAAAGTTACACAAATTTGACCATGAATTATGTTTTATAGTCAAAATATTCCACTAATTCGATTAATATAATGATATTTGGCCTAAACTTGAACTCATTTGAAATGAAATGTCAGATTTTATTGAGTTTTTACACTCATCCATGTGCTTGCAATGCTGTTGAATTCTGCACTTTGGCGATGTTGGAACTGCATTTTATTGAATTCGGCGAACTTTTATGGCATAAAGCAACATTTTTATAGTAAGTGCACTGCTTGGAAACTTTCTTAAAAAGCGAGACAGTTGGTTTAGAATCACGGCGAGAAAATTTGGAGAAAAAAGTCTGATTTTCGCCGATTTTTTTCTGGAAAAAACTAAAAAAAAATTTTTTTTGAAATAAAAAAAATTTCCGCATTTGTTTTTTGTCAAATCGTGGGATTTTACAAACGCGCGCGTCAGCTTTGAGACGAACCTTTTTTTTTTTTTTTAATATAATTATGTGAACACTGCTTTTACAAAATAATTCAACATGGTATCACGATTTAGGCCTCTATCGAAACTCATCAGCGACTTCAAAAGTGTGAAGTGTTTTGATCCATAAAATCTCAAAATCAATCGATTGAGATGATTAGCGTACTCGTCCCAGTTACATAACAGATGTGGTTAAATGATGGGGCGGGGTTACCAACCATATTTGGAGTCATTGCGTTGTCATCAACTGGGTTGGTTCAGGTCACTGCTTATGGTATTCGAGTGCGCTGCTGGGGGTAGAGATCGAATCTATAAGGACCAACGCCTGACGGCGTTGATTATTGTGCTAAATATTGCGTTGGTCCTGTATGGACTAACCGCAGGGGGTGACACTAAATTCACGGTTTTTGTTTAGCCACGTAAACCTATGGCAAATTTTGTTGGCTTGCTCTCAACAAAGTGAGGCAAGGTATTGATCGGTTATGAATAATTCGCATCAAATACTCAGCCCATGTGATTGAGGTCACCACATAAAGGTGTCGTAAGTTTAGCGAATCGAACCTGTTGAAGATAGTAAAAAGCACCCCCAAGCAAGGTTAGACCGGGCGGAAGTGGGTCAACTACTATGATCCCATCAGGCCACAGTGATTTGTTTCTGCAAGAAAGTCTTTTAATTTGATAAGGGAATGTCTTGTTGATATAGTAATGTCGAAATTGAGACTAACTATCGATAATACAAAGGAAATATACGACAAGCATAAGATATGAAATACATTGAGTCTTTAAAGTCAAAAAATCATTTGACACTTCACGTGACATCCAAAATGGCGCCCGCGGCAATAGTTTTTGCCATGTGCTTCCTCCATGTGGAAAAGTATCCCGAAAAATATCAATCTGCACTAATACACTTATTGTTGAAAAGTAGAATAGCACCGTAATTTTGACATTTAATTGTATACCGCCACTAATAATCCAAAAATCCAGATCTTTATTCATCACGTCTATTGGCTCATTTTCTTACATTGAACTATTATAGGCACATCGATGATAACCAGCGTACACCACAAGACCCCAGAAAACAAAAATCATAGGCTCACGCAGGAATAATAGACAAAGGGATAGGCATCCTAGTCTGCTGCCCTCTTTCGAAATATGTATCCTAGGTCTCACAATAGGCGGATTAGCGGCCATTTTGTCTTCGACATCACGTGTCCTTATATTTTAGTACACAAATATATAAGTTAACAGGTTTACTATTTTAAAATTATATTTTGAGTATACAATATATTCTGTGAGTAAATAGATCAAATGACGATGATTGTTTAGGTATTATATGCTTGATAGAATTAAACTGTTTGACCAGCTAGTATTCTCCTCCGCCGTCAGTGTGATTCCAGTCACTCCACGTACCGTGTTGCGAAGGTGGAGGAGTCTAAAGCTGTATTGACGAACACGCATGCGTTAAAAATATGTAGCCTAGGTCGAACAATAGCGTGACGTAGTTTCCGGCATTGTTCCTATGCACTTTCACCCTCCTGGCTCACGTCATGCTCACGTCAAGCCGTCTGAACACCTGTGTTCAATCATATAATAGATTGAATACAATACCGTTCTTTTCAAAGAGACTAATCTTACAGGTGCAAGTGATTAGCATTTCTTTGACATCTATGGTTCAATGCATCGGTAGGTCCTACCGCATGAACGTGAGTGCGGGCGATATAGTCAAAATTGTATTCATCTATTGTTATGGTAGTTAATCCGATATAAGTACGTCACTTCGCCAGCGTGCGTATAAACGTATTCTGTTAGGGAGTAGCCTACATTAAACAATAATACAATTTCAAACTTTGTGATTGGCAATAGGCCCCTACCGGTAGGCCTACATTAAAAAGTATGCATGGGTGACACCCAGGAGCGATTATAGTATTTGTTTCCTAGCTATATCATATTTTGACTGTTTCCGTTGCCATAATTTAACACGGAATAAAAGCAAAACTCACTGAAAAATAACATTTGCTGAAAAATCAACTAAGTTTAGGGAGTGTTCAGAATATTTTGGTGGGGGACAATATATTTTCGTGTTATAAATTTTAACCCCCCTATCCCCTCTTCGTGAACCCAAAACTTTGTTGACCCCCGGTCTCACAAGTTAATGGACCTAAAACTGTTATGACCCCACCGTCATATTAAGTACAAAACTATTTTGCCCCCCCCCCCCCCAACCTGTACCATTGTACATCAAACGATAAAGGAAATAATATTATTAAATAATACTAAAACTTGTATTCATGTCAGTGTTGTGAGTCGGTAAATTATCGGTTAATTTACATGGTAATTTACCGCCATCTTAATTTACCGTAGTAAAATAGGGTATTTTTTTTAAATTAAAACTTCAAATAATATTGTTTTTGTTTGTTTGTTTTAGATGACAATTACAGTTTCATGCAAAAGAGTATACTTTAAAATGTACGTTCGGCACATAGGCCTACGCGTCATGGCCTACCCTGCCTGGCAAAGCTAGTCTGGTCGGAATGTGCATAATAATTATGTAGCCGATACAAACGGAAACTACTCTGTCCCTTGATCAAACGTCTATTATATTAACGCCCTCTGGCCAGGTCAGACCATCATTTTAATAACAATATGCTATTGACATATGAATTGGACACATGCAAATTACGGAGTGTCACATCCTGATTTAATAATCCTTGCTTACCGGCTGGTTTCACACTACCACAGAAAACCTATTCTCGAGAGGGCACTCTATTCACGTGTTTTCTTTTCCAACGCTAAAAGATCACGAATGTTGGTGGTTTGCAAATGCAAAGTGTCCGCACTATCGATTGATTACGTAATTGTTATGAATAATTTATTAGGTTTTTCAATGCAATCGCCTCGACCCATTAATACATATTATCTGTATTATCAAAGTACTTGGAATAACAATCCGGTGAGTTCACTGAACTACGCCCTAATACTGATGGAGTTTTAATGGCGTTTGCGTTTCTCCTCTCCATACACAGATGAACAAATACAATAGATGAAGGTCAACACGTATGACCTCCTATGTGACATGTTATATATATATGTGATGTACAAAAACCTGAATATCATAAAGATCGGTATTCGTTTGTGCATATGAACTGCACATTTACGTTGGTAAATATTACTCATTATATATTATGACAAATATTGGTATTATGACAATACGGTATACACATTGTATATAAAACGACTAATAGATCCTACTATCATGGCGTCAGGTCAATGTTCATCATATCCCGTATGTTTCTTAAAATTCATTCATATCTTGAGACAAATTGCTGTGCCCATTTTATAGGTGCGTGTTTTTTTTTAATTTTAATTTCTTTTTAATGAAAGAATTAAGGTTTTCCACTGCACGGAGGCCACAAGGGTGATACTAATTTTAATGCTATATTTTCAAAACGAATATGTGTTCCCGGTTGGCTCTATAGCGATTTCACAGAAAAGGTATTTCTAGTACAATGCAGCGTCGGTCTCTAGCTGAGAGCGTAGCCTAAGTCATTATAGACTCCAAGAATGACTCTCCATACACAAATGAACAAACACAAGGAGGTAGTCTCCTCCGTGGCCAGCTTGATTTCGATGGAGCAAAACCAAATTGGCTGCGGAGGAGACGGGTCATTTTGCTATGCAAATGAGCCAGTGTCGTAGCCCTGCCTGCACTACAAGCAGATTGCATTAATTACCTGTGTATGTCAGCAAACATATATTGAATACAATACCGCTCTTTTCAAAATACTAATCTTACAGATCCCCTACTCCAATTTCACATCTTCCCATGCCCCACCCCCCTGACGAAATCAAATCGTTCTTACTATTTTTAATGGGGTTTTCAGAAAACATGTGTACCTTTGGCATGGATAACCTCAAATGTGTCGTTGGCCCTTGAACACGTCAAAGCAAAACCTCTTTATGTAACCTCATGGCAGTTTTTTTTAAATCATGTTCAGGGGCCATAAGTGCATAGGAGGATTTTTCTGCCCAACTTCAATAGTGTAGTAGTTACGACGTGAACATTTTGATATGCAAATACAATATTTCATCTTGACAAAACCAATTTGTTTTACTGACCTGACAGTTTCGACCATCTTGGACAATGGTCATCTTCAGAGTGATGTTTTTTCCGACTTCTGTACACCAACAGAGGGCGCTCCAGCGCTCAGAAGTGGATCGTACACATGACTAAGGTAATGGGCCCCCTCGTCTCTGTTCATGGTGTTCGGTGCTCTCCTCCTTATCCAGATTGCTTCACGAATACGGCGGGCTCCCGAATTACATTCTTTCTCGAGGACTTGGCCATCTTTCCAATTGATAACATGATTCTGTTGTACGGCAGGGTCCGGAATTGCTGATTTGTTTGTCGAGTAAAATTTATGAGCTACTTTATCTGTTTCTTTCTTAAGTTCTTTCAGTCTTGTTTTGAAGCGACGCCCAGTTTCTCCAACATAAGTACTGTCAGTACTTTTACTCGACAAACAAGGAATTCGGGAGCCCGTCGTATCCGTGAAGCAATCTGGATATAGAAGAGAGCACCGAACACCATGAACAGAGACGACGGGGCCCATTACCTTAGTCATGTGTACGATCCACTTCTGGGCGCTGGAGCGCCCTCTGTTGGTGTACAGAAGTCAGAAAAACATCACTCTGAAGATGACCATCGTCCAAGATGGTCGAAACTGTCAGGTCAGTAAAATAAATTGGTTTTGTCAAGATGAAATATTGTATTTGAGTTTCTACAAACCTAACGCACCTCTTCAAGAACATTTTGATATGATTATTATACATACAAAAATACATTCTATTCTATTTTATTAATATCATACACATAAAATATATTACTGGTAAATATAAATAGTATGTTATAATGTAAATTGAACATGGGCATTGCGTGTGTTTTATTATTTCAGAAAATATATATTTTACTCTTGACTTAAACATCATGGCATTGGGTACATTCATTAATGCAACAATACACATTGCTTTTGAAAGCAAGAGAGCAAGGCGCTTAGGCTAAAAAATTGTGTATGTCTTAATATTTGGAATAAAGGTAACTTTTATTCGATACTCGCATTGTTTAGGTATAAAACAATTGGTATTTGTACTTGAATTAACTGTGTAAATCAACCACAACTTTATGCTGTTTACTTTTGAACACTCGAAAATGACATCTTCAAAATTGCGTTTTTAAAAATCTTTTAAAAAAACATTCCGCATTTATTTTTGAAACTGTCACGGGCTTTGAGACATATTATTTTTAGCCCGAATGGTGCTGCAGCTATATTGCAACATTTCGCCCTCAAGATTTTTCTTCAAAGTTCTGATTTTTACAGGAACTAACATACTTTTTAGATAATGTACTTGTGCCAAAATCTGATGATGTAAATACACAATTTTGATACCATACATGGCATACGGGATGTCATAACACATTAACAGGACCGACCTCAATGCACGATCAATGGAGTGACACATGCGACATCAGTGCTGGAATGAATTAAATTGCGATTTTCTCCGGTGTTTTGCTCAAAATTAAATGCGGATAACTGATACATTTTGTAGAAAAGATATGCAAATCTATCTTTATAAAATCTCAAAATATGTTAAGACAGTCAATAGGAATAGAGCTTTTTAACCTCAATGTGTTGTTTTCATTTCTCATTTTTTGAGGCCCATAGCAAATACATATATTGGGCTATTCCAGAAGAAGTTGAAATCCACACAAGGGGTGCAAATTTTAATTGGGTGTCACCCATTCACACTCCATGTGGGGAAGTTATGTCTTCCATGGGGTGTGTGGATTTCAACTGGAATAACCCATTGTTTTCGCCATTGGGTCCATGGGGTCCATTGTTTTAGAAGGCAACACGTTGCCAAATACTCCATTTTTATTGGCTTATGTAATGGTATTACAGATATGGGTATGTGCGGTCAAGTCACCCTTTTCAGGCTCTCTGTCAGTTCCAAAAATCCACATTTGGGGATCATGCTGCAAACAGCTCTTTAGCCCAATTTAGGGTAAACTTTGTTAGCTTCACAGCCCTTACTTTTGTCCAATTATTTGATGATAAATAACCCATCACATCGAAACACGTCAGCTGTCGTCAAAAATGAACTTGTAGATTTCTTTACTTTGGAAAGGACTGTTTTCAAGCTTTAAAATGACACCTCTTCCATTAATATCGCATGTAGAATGGCTATTTTATGTGACAAAAACAGTTCAAATTTCTTATTATTTTCTTTATTTTTCAGGGCACATTTTCTTTATTATCTTTAAAATGTGGGTTTCCGACAACTGCCGTGTTTCGATGTGATGGGTTAGCTCGAAATTATTTTTGTTGATGAAATTTCAGTTCAGAAGTCTCTGTTTTATTTACCACACACCCAACCAAAATTAAAGTTGAGCCATACCATATATGAATAAGGCAGCTATTTTGTTATGCATGGTTGTTAACATACAAAAAAAGACTGCTGCCTTATGCATCTATTATCATGCACCATTCATCACTACTCAAAATCCACTGTCAGGCCTGATCCTTGCATTTTCTCTTGGTAGATCTTGTCAAATTTGGCATTGACTTCTACGCTGAAAAGCTCTTTCCACTGACCAACTTTGCCTGAGGAAGAAAGTGTAAATATCATTATCATAAATATCATAATTTAGAGGTTTAAACCTTTGATCACAACACAAAAATTTGCGTACCTGGGATTTTCAGTCGACACTTCGACTTTCATCAGCAGACTGGCAACCCAATTCAGAGGTCAGCGACCTTTCGGACACTTGACCCCAAAATCGGGTCGTACACTCTAGGTAGCTTGTATCGGCCCCCGTCTCTGTTCAGCGATGGCTGGTTCACTCGAAGTGTCGACTGAAAATTCCAGGTACGCAAATTTTGTGTTGTGATCAAAGGTTTAAACCTCTAAATTATGTTTACTACCAACACATATCATCAATTTAAACTTAATTTGTATTGATCTACCAGAATAATTGTTAGCATTTGGTCAAACACGTACAGTGATGATATTGGGCCATTCCAGTCGAATTGCAAACATTCTTATGGAAGACATGGCCTTATTCTCCCACAGGTATTATTAAAGAAGAAAATTGTCTTTTTCAGATGCGAGTAATCTGGTACTCACTCACTAGGATCCATAACACGTTCATCCATCACGTCACAGTTCTTTAACCCCAATACATTTGTACATTCATTGAATGACCCAAAAACTACATACAACTTGAGGTCAAATTTTGCACTACCGGTATTTAATTGAGGTTATTGAACTATGCCATTGGGATGAGGCCATTGTGTCCATAGTGACTCAGATGCTCAGAAACATTTCAATTCTTATCAGGAATCTTCATCACTCTGTTGTGGTGTTTTTAGATGTTTGATGAAACGACAACACTGTTGTTTGGTCTTTTGTTTTATAATCGATGTATGATTTGATTGTAGATCTTGTCTAGTTTGTAAGCACCCTCGTCTTTGTTCACGATGTTAGGCCCTCTACTTCTAATCCAGATTGCTTCTTTCAGCCAACGAGTTGTTTTGTCAGCTACTTGGTCTGTGATCTGTGCCTCCTCCCACCCATCAATTATGTGATTTTGAGCTGCTACATGCTCTGCGATAAACCGATAACCGGTTTGTGAATTTCTGATGTTGAAGCTTTTCTTTCGGCCTTTGCACTACTTTTCTCAGTTTCTGATTTGTGTTATGTAAGCTGTGTGCCGAACGAACGACCCAAGGGCTCTTGTAAATTGCCTCAGCAGTTTCTAGTGGGTCAAAATGGTCAAGATCGAGTTTGTATTCGCCACTTGCACGGTTCCGCCATTATGCACTATATGCGGGGAGAGCCTCGAACTGGCAGCATATATGAAAGGAAGAATTACGTAACCTTACACAGAATGTTATATGACTGGTTCAATTCCCATTCATGTATGCTGCCAGTTCGAGGCTCTCCCACATAGTGCATAATGGCGGAACCGTGCAAGTGGCGAATAGTGCAGTGGTCAAGATTCCGGATATTTCTGAGTGAGTACCAGATTACTTGGATCTGAAACTAATGAACTGTGAAAGATTGTGATGAATTTGTTTCAAGAAAAAAAAATCACAGGTATTAGTTATGATCGAGTACGATGATAGTTTTTAGGTCAATAAAATAATAGTTATAGACTGGGACTATAGTACTACTTGGAATTACTTGATGTGTATGGAGCAATTGGAGTGTGGTTTTAAATGCAGGTATACGGCGGCATCTACTATACTCAAAATATTGAACCTGCCTGTCGTAGAGGATAGTAAATACAAAAATTCCTCAGTATCGTTTATTTAGAGAATAAAGGTATTGTTTTTAGCCGCTGTCGTGCATCTATCGTCTCATATAACACGGGCGACATTATTTTAAGTAATAACGAGGCGCCAAAAATAATAAGAAACACTTCAATTCAAGTAAAAATATGATAAGTATTACACATTTTGATCAAAAAAGTAAATCCTACATTTTGCAAGGAATTATACCTAGGGCTTAAAATCGATCAGTCCCGTTGTTGCTATGCGCCTACGATTGGTTCAAATTGCGAGTACGCGTCTCGCGTCGATGCACACGCGCTGACCCGTGTGATATCGTGTCATATCACACGGGTAAGAACCAATAAGATTGCAGGAAAACAACTACAATGCAAAGAAAGTCAAGAAACTCAAAATGTCTGACCCGAGAGGGTGGCACAGGGAGGTTAGAAACCTGGCTAATATGAAGAAAGCTGATCCAACCATTCATGTTTCTGGTGTTGATACAACAAACCTTGCTGGTGTGGCAAATGCTATCAACACACACCTTGCTAGTTTTCCTAATTCTCAGGAACCTCGGGACATGAGCGAGCTCCCTTCATAGCTTCCAAGCCCTGAGCCACCTCCCCGGGTACAGACATGGGAGATATATGATGATTTGAGCAAACTCTCGGCATCAAAAGCAGGGGGCCAGATAATATTCCTCCGAAGCTATTAAAAGAGTTTGCTTATGAGTTAAGTAGGCCTGTGACGAATATTATCAATGCCTCACTGAGTCAGAGTAAGGTTCCTACCCCATCATCCCCATCCCAAAACAAACTCCTCCCTCCATCGACAAATTGCGCCCAGTGTCTCTGACGTCATGTTTGGCCAAAGTCGCAGAGGGCAGGGTTTGTAAGTGGATTACAGATCAAATTCAACCTAACATTGACAGTAGGCAGTATGGTAATCAAAAAGGTGTCTCAACCACCCACTGTTTAGTTGATGCCTACCATCATATGATATCTGGTGCTGAAAAACAGGGGAATATCAGTACCCTAGTGCTTACTGATTTCTCCAAGGCCTTTGATCTGATAAATCATAAGATTGTTGTTATCAAATTACTGAAATTAGGTGCTCCTCCCATTTTGGTACGTTCAATGGGTGGTTGATTTTCTTACAAATAGAAAACAAAGAGTCAAGTACAAAGATACATATTCAGACTGGGTCTTGCTTAATGGTGGTGTCCCTCAAGGCACCGTCATTGGCCCTCTCTCCTTCCTCGGCATGATCAATGATGCCTTGGATGTTCCAAACCACAAAGTGTGGAAGTATGTGGATGATCTTACTATTGGTGAGAACAGGGCCTATGGTGAAGCCAGCACCGTGCAAGACAGTCTGGATTCTCTGAGTACCTGGGCTGATGAAAACAAATTGAGGCTGAACCCAGCTAAGTGTCAGGCTTTACAAGTGTATTTTGGCAGGAGGTTGACCTGCATATTTCAAATCACCAACTTGCAGTTGTTGATAAAGTCAAATTACTTGGTGCCATGATCCAAAATGACTTAAAATGGGATAGCCAAGTCGATAGCATGTGCACTAAAGCAAACCGCAAAATGTTTATGATGCGCAAATTAAAAGAAGCAGGGTTCAGCCCCAGTGAGCTACTCACAGTATATAAGGGATACATGAGACCAGTATTGGAATATGCTGCCCCTCTTTGGCATGCTGGCCTTACTCAAAGTCAAGTGAACCAGGTGGAGAACATCCAGAAACGTGTTTGTAAGCACATCCAAGGCAGGGAGTACATATCTTACTCCAAATCTCTAGCAGATCTTGAGCTGGATCCACTCCGCAACCGGAGGGAAAAAATATGCAGAGATTTTGCCACAAAGACAACTACCTCTGAGAGGTTCTCCACCTGGTTCCCGCCGGCTGAGTATAGGTCTGTGGTCTGTCATGACCCTTAGAAACATGAGAAAATACAAGAACTTCAAGTGCAAAACAAAAAGATTCCAGGATAGCCCCATGCCATACATGGCTGACCTTTTAAACAAATAATTTGGTGTTTTTGAGTGCAATTGTATTATTGTATTTTTTCAACTCATTTTGCTGCCAGGTTTTTGAATATTATCTTGTCTTTGAATATTATCTTGTGTTAATTTGGTTGACCCCCCCCTGTTATCAGGTATTCAAACTTTTTAGCAGCTGGTCTGCTCAGTGCAATTTTGTCTGTGATAGCTATTTCATTTTCATTTGTATCTATTTTTTTTTCCAAATATTTAAATCCAATTTATTTTCTTGCAAGCAGCTGGTCTGCTCATTATGTATCCCCCTTCCAAATTTTGCCCCCTTTAAAACAGCTGGTCTGTTCTGTGTAATCCCCCATGGTCTAAATTTTTTGTTTGGTATTATTAATTACATGTATTTCTAATGTGCAATATTTGATGTTTTTTTATATATATTTAAATGTTTCTCGTGTGCAATTATTCTAAATGTAATTTGATGTTTTTACAATTTCTAAATGTGTCTTTAAAATGTTATTTGATGTTTTTATACTATTTAAATCAAATTGTAAAATCCATGTAATTCAGCCATTTGGCTGCAATGTGTTTTAATAAATATACTATACTATAGGAACATTCTCAAGTGTTTAAGAATGTTTAATTAAACAGTAAATCGGTATCCACATGGTCCACATGTACACCCAAATTATGTGTCCGGGGAAGTATATGTAAATAATGGGCGAGGCGCAGGACACATTATTTGCTAAATCCTTTACTTATACTAATTACTCTATTACCATAAAATAGTGCAATTCAAAGAGGAAATATCACCTTTTTTTTTGCCCAAATATTTTGGGTTGTTCATTTCAAGGTGCATCGCATATGCTTACAGCGCATATCCCAGAAATACGTAGTATCCCAGAAATACGTAGTATGCATGCGTAATGTGCTATGTGTGTGTAGAATGTTACAGCGCTTGACCCGTTATTACGACCCATTATTTTGAATAATGGGTCGTGAGGGTAATAGAATAATGAAATAATATTATTTAGTGTTAGGATAGCTATAGGGTTAGATTCGACATTTAACGAACCTTAAGGCCTTTTTGGGGCTCCCTCTACGGAGGCGTCCCACAATATAGGCATGAGTTTGTGAGTAGCTTCTAATTTCACTCTTACTAGATTTACTCCGCAATTGTTTTGCTAAAATTATGCCTTGCTCAGAAATAAAACCACAATATGCTTGGATTTTATTTTATTATTGTTTTCTGTTATGCACGGGATAAAATGGTGTGCGTATATTCTTTGTTTAAAACACAAAATTAATGGATTTGTAAAAACACCAAATAATCCGTGACCTTTGTACCTTTGTAAGGCTTTTAAACTGGTTTAAAAACCAGTTTACCGCCTCTTAGAACCCGATAGACGGTGACCAACACCATGGACCACAATAGCCTAATCTCAATGGCATAGTCCAATAACCTCAATTAAACAATCATAGTGCAAAATTTGACCTAAGTTGCAGAGTATGAGTTTTTGTACCCAAAGTTTCAAAGTCATTCAATGAATGTACAAATGTATTGGGGTTAAACCGATGGCCTTTGTTTGTTAATTACCATAAAATCCATATAGTGGTTATTGTCAAACTACAGTTGCCAAACTTACAATATGGTGACCCAATAATATGATTTTTATTTGTGGATGAATTTTGCTGTAATCAACGGAATCTGGCGAATGATTCCATTTCAGTCCAGATTGATACCAAACACATTAAAAGTTGGTACATTTTGATGAAAATGTGATATTTTCTTTTGAAATAATGCTGGGCTTTTCTTCTTACCAACAAGAAATGATCACCACCACTACATATGCATTATTTTTGTGATGTCCTTCAAGATAAATTGGCTATCAGAAACAGAGATAAGGTTGTTTATTCTACCAGAAGAATTTAGGCAGATATGAAATATGTTCGAAGTTTTATAATACTAGTCAACAGTCGTTATCAGGTGTTAATTCTAATGATATACATTTTGCAGACATGCTGGATCAGGAATAGATCCATTGTCCATAGGGGAAGTCTTATAGATAATATTATATCCTGAATTTAAATGCTATGAATGATATAATTAAGATCTTAGACATCAATATTGTCTTTTCAACAGAAACAAGAACTACCTTTAAACAAGAATTTGTCTTTAAATAAAATTCCTTTAAAAGGGAAAGCCAGCTTCAATGGAGAAGAGATCTTGTAATTAGTTTGGGTGGAAGGCATTTTAGGATCACTCTTTTTATGATCCATCATGTTTCATGACAGTCCACCAAACCATCAATGATGAGAACATGCACACAGAAACAGCAAACCAAACATTAACTCCCTATAACTTCCTGTCAACTCTTTAATTAATTACTCCAAATTGTTTTTTGTCTTTTTGTCTTTTCTGCCTTTTAGGCTACCCTAAGCTCATTATTAATATAAAGAAACACTGCAGTTTTTAGTTAATTGGCTAAAAACTGCCATCCTATACTTGCCTTATACATGCACATTAATTTTATATTAATTTTTATATTAATTCGCAATTTATACTTAAATATAGCACATTATAAAATGTATAAAGACTGATATTGTTCAATAGGCCTACACGTAGGCCTATATAAATTATACCCATATCAAAAATAGGCCCTGAAATTTAATCAAATTTTTCCCGTTGAAAAGACAAAACTGATGTTTAAGATCAATTATTTCATAATGACATTTTGAATCATTTTTATCCATAAAACGATACAGGATATAGGATATTTTTAAGAGTTCACAGGTTTGCTGTTTCTGTGTGCATGTTCTCATCATTGATGGTTTGGTGGACTGTCATGAAACATGATGGATTATAAAAAGAGTGATCCTAAAATGCCTTCCACCAAGACTTCTTCTGCATTGAAGCTGGCTTTCCCTTTTAAAGGGAATTTTTTATTTTACTATGACTTTAACATCCATAATCAAGAAATGTCTTTAAAAAAGACAATGCCTCCAAGATACCAGTGGGCACCTTTTGTTATTAGTTAAGGAGACACTTATAATGCTAGCTTTAAGGTAACGCTATTGGATATAGATTTTTGTCTGATTGAAATATGTGAGTCCATTCTCTCCTGATTACAAGACTGAAAATTTTATTTTAATAGGATATTCGGTTACCAAAATATATGGCCTGTCAAAATGGCGCGAAACCAAGAAGTTGGCAACAAATTTCTTTTATTTTTGATATGCAATGATGTCAGGTAGGCCTTATTTTCTAATTATATATGCAAGAATTGTACAAAGTAGAATGTTCAGATCGGCTACAAAATAAGATATAAAACCCATGAATGTTTTTCCATGCAAATTTCCATTTGCATAATTAATTAGGGCCCTAATCAACTTTTCTAATAAGTGGCCCAAATTAATTATGCAAATTGAAATTTGCCAAAACGCAACCGTAATTTTGTAGTAGGCCTAGGTCTACAGTGTGTGTTCTACCCATGTACCATGCCTCAGTAGGCCTACTATAGCTCTTTTAATTGTATCTGAAATCTTTACTTTGCATAATTCATACATGTAATTAGAAAATCATCTGAAAACTAGACTTGAAAAAAATAAAAAAAATAAAAAGAAAGTTGTTGCCAATTTTTTGTTTTGGGTTCGCACCATTTTGACAGGCCATATCTCAAGAACCGAATGTAATCTACAGGGCATAAGCTTTAACATATTATTTAAATAGAAAGAAAATCTAAATTTGTGCATTAGCCAATAGGGCCACGGTCACCTAAAGCCATCTAGCAATTCTGATGTATGAAATAAGACCTTCAAACTTTCAGATATGAAGAGTTCCAGATGCAGGCAGCCGTTTCTGTTTTTTAAATGCATATATGCCCAAGTTGTATCAAGAGTCATTTCTCGTGGATTTTTTGACTGAAAATTACGATTGTAACGTTTCAGATTTTTTTAATGCTTGTTTATTATATTTTGTATTCAGGACTAAAATAATATTAATATTATTATATTTAGGGGGTCTTTTTATAGGTCATTACTCTTTTGTATGTGTAATTGAATAAAAAATCAAAAACATTATTGTTTTGTTTTGTTTCCTTCATTTGTGCTTTGTCTTGCATCGAAAGGGCCAATATCAACACCTTGTTTGTAAGAAGTATTGTGTGGGGAAAGATGATTCTTGCATTTTATTTTATTTTATCTTAACAAACAAAAAGCAAATTTCTCAGTCAAAGTCTTGAAACGGTCATGGGTATGCATGCAAAAATATTGCAACAGTACTCAGTAGAACATAAAACACAACCACGCATGGGAATTGGGGAAGCAAATACTTTAAAACGAATTATTCCGAATTATATCAACGCAATAAAATTGCAATACTTTAGTACATGTATTTGAACAGCAATGCCCGGGCAGCAATGAAGCCGGCCATAGGCGCGGCTAGGCGTATCATACCATACATTGCAGTTCAAATGCATCGGATCATGATTGTGGCCTAGTCGAGCCTAGCATGCATGCCAGTCGGTCTGCTGACTCGCCGTGGCACAAAAATACCTCCAATTTTGCACAAAACAATCCATGATGTCAAATTATCACATCCAAAGTGTCGCCATGAACGTTAGCTTCAACTTCTCCAGCCAAAGTTTTTGCATTAATAATCAGGTTTCATGTAATCATGAAATTAAACCTTGTTTGAGGTGTATTCCCATTGCCACAGCATAACGGTTTTCCAACTTGTCTTCAACGATAAAGCTGCTGATCACACCGAAGGCATTGAGGTGGTGTGGCTGCTGATGAGCGCTGAGGTTACAACCTATAATTAAAGACCGAATTAAAAAAGACTAGTTTGCGTCTGACGTCATGACAAAGGCGCGCCGTGATTGGTTGCTGACCTGCGCAGTATGGCATTTTTGGTCTGGTTTACAGGACGGCATACACAAGCTAGTCTTTTTAATTCGGTCTTCAATTATACAACATATGAGTTTGAAAATATTCTAATGCATAATTCATTAACTTGATAGACCCACGCCATTGGCGCCACGTGCTAGGCGTTTCTAGAATCCCTATAGAATAAGATTAATTTTAATGCTAATTTATTGCACATGCTGAGGAAGCGTGATTACCTTTTTGAACATTCGGAAATGGCGATAGGCGAATTTATGTATGGCGCAAAGAGGTGGGGGATATATATTGGGCTCTCGATATTGGGCGGAAATTAGAGTACTTGTCAGAATATAAATTTGTACAATCGGCCTACATGCCGCGCAATGTGCGGCATTTTAGGTGTAAATTTCAAAGCATACTACCTCCTGCGGAGGCAGAAAAATGATTTTCATTCTGTTATCAATACACTCACATCTCATGCTGTGTTGGTCTCCAGGAGGTCTGCAAATGTAAATCTAAAAACGCCTGATAACAAGGATACTATAATTTTCTTTCGTTGATATGCTGTGGTAACTATTTAGGCCTGGCATATAACATTTAATGTCATATTTCCTTCAAACCATAACTCTTGAAATTCTCACTCGTTTTCATTCGTTGAAACGGCAAAACATACTTTCTTTTTCTTACAAATCAAATAGTAGGCCTTACATTATATTTTCACTATAAAAAGGTCCGCAAAGTAATTCAAACCAATGCTAGTAGGCCCCCTACCCTGTAATCTCTTTAGCAAACAGAGACGATCTCCGAATTAGATAGCCAGCTGTTAGCTGGCGAAAAGACAAGTTCACGGATCAGGTGTATAGTACATGTGCTTTGAGCTACTTTGGTCTAACATTTAATATTCATATCTAACCTACTCTGCACTTATTCGACAATAAATAAGTGATATGAGGCTTAATAATGATACCTGCGTCTTGACTCTGCAAAACAATATTTTTAAAAACCTCATTTTGCATTTAGTTTTTAAGCCCCATCGGGAGCCACCTACAGGATCTCATTTTGCATTTAAGTTTTTATTGTGTTGCAAAGTAGCAAAACTTTCTTTATATATGGTGCAATTTGTGCCTGGAAAAGGCTATCCCTCTTACAACCTATCAACAGGTCTGATTTCTATAATGAGGTGTCACCGGGTTTGCAAGAGATAATAATACCATATCTAAACACCATGAAATTCACCACATCACGACCAAGCTCACATTGGGCGCCCCATTCCTTTTTTAAAGGAATTTTTATTCTTATTTGACATCTAGCGAACCTTCGACAAAGCAAACATATACGGGCTATTCCAGTTAAAATCCATAAACCCCCTGTGGAAGACATGACCTTAATCACCCATTCATGAAACTAATTTGCCATTCACATACCTCCCTCCACATTGAGCATGTAGAGAGCCAATTCAAGGTTTTGCAGCCCTATGAGTTCAAATGGGCTATTCCAGTTGAAATGCATACACCCCTGTGGACGACCTAAATCTCCCACACAGGGGATGTTGATTTCAAATGGTGTCCCTCATTAAGGGAGTCCCCCATTAAGGTAACCGTATTTGAAATTCACACTCCCTGTGTGGAAGATTAAAGGTCAGGTCCAGTGGCGTAGCATGGGTCATCTGATTGGAGGGGGCACCGACCATGATTGGGGGATACCGAACCTGATGGCAATTTTCCTATGGGTTTTTCTTATTTTGCAATCGATTGGGGCACGTGTCCCCCCCCCGTGCCCCTATGACGCTACGCCATTGGTCAGGTCTTCTATAGGGGGTGTGGATTTCAAATGGAATAGCCTTAATGATCTCATACCTGATGGCATAGTTCAATGACCTCATAAACAAGCTAAACATATTTACCTCAAGTTGTGGTCGCAAAAAATAATCGCTATATTGGGGGTTTTCATTAAACTGAAAGGGGTGGGGGCATGGTATTTCAGACTTTCGAAAAATAAGAACCACCCTATTGTAAAATTAATCAGTGTTATACTCGGCAGTTTCAGTGTCTCAATATAACAGTGAATGTTCATTTATTAGCCACAGTTACCTTTATTGAGGTAGGGTGTAGTGCCCACAACTTTTGATGAAGTATAGGCCTATCTAATAGCAACAGTTACCTTTATTGAGGTAGGATGTAGTCCCTGCAACTTTTGATGGAGTGTAATCCTGTCCTTTCTCTGCTGCTTTTCTGTCCGCCTCGGCGTAACTCTTCTGCATCCCTGAAAACCATTCGGTATATAAAATAAATATTGACTGCTTTATATTCGGGGCATGGTTAAAATTATAGGCCCGCGGTGATCTCATAGCATGGTTTTGAGATCAATTTGTATAATGCGCAACTAGCCTATAAAGTGCTGTTTAGTCCCAACTGCATGCACGCCATTCTATATCAATTAATAAACGATGTTACGAGTCTCATTTTGTCGCATATTATATAGACTTCTCCGTAGTTGCCCATTTTGCATAGGGCCTACTCTGGCCATTACATTTAAGCATAAAACTGATTTATATTGATTTGTGTGCAGCTGATAGATTTTCACATCTGTATCTGATCTTTTCAGTCACCGCACTCCCTCTGTTTGTTAGCTTCCCAAGTGGGATTTTCGGGGTTCGCTATCAATAAACTGGTAGATTCCAAAATCAGAATTGTTCAGTATTAAAGTGAGCCATTATAATTATGCAAGATAATGTTGCATTCAGTTACTTTTATTGTCACTAATTATCTGATATTGTTAACTCTTTATGACCATTTTACTATTGAATACTTTAATTTTAATAAACATCAGTATAATTTTGAGTTCAACGAAATGGGTTCATCATGACTAATAATAACATATTTTTAATAAAATTCGACTATGGCATAGTCTACATATTAGAAGACAAAACAAACTTTTACGGGCTGTTAATTCCCCTTTAACCAGCATGAAATTTCTCAAGAAATAATTTGACCCCCCCCCCGGGCCTGGAAAACCATGACCTTAATCTCCTATGCAGGGAGTGAAGATTTCAAATGGAGTCATCCATTCACCATAACCCCATTTGAAATTCACACTCCCTGTGTGGGAGATTAGGGTCATGTCTTCCATAGGGGTTTTTTTTTGTTCGGGTTTTTACAACCCTGGATAACCCAAGAAAGCCTCTATTGAAGCTTATTTCCATTGGGGTCCATTTGAACACCGGGACGGGTTGGGAACAGTCAGGGGTTAACACCCTACTCTTTTCGAAACTGGCTGCGAAATACATGTACAGGTATGGCTCTCTGCACACGGGACCGACGGCTTAACGTCCCCTCCGAAGGACGGTGTGTGGAATACCCATTACATACCTGAGAAGGTAGATAGTTGTGCAACTTGGTCCAATTTATCCTGAGGTAGAGGGCGTCCTAAATGGTCATTGATTCGTACTAATTGTCCCTTCAGATCCTGTGAAACAAAAACATAATTATTATGATATCAAAGTGGAAATTCAATCCACTGTCGGAAAATGAAATTTTGTGAAGACATTCCATAAACCATCGATGCTTGGTAGATCCCTATTATTTATGAAATCAATTAAGGGGGTACTATACACCCTGTGGTATATTTGTGACTGTTTTTGCATTTTTCTCAAAAAATAATAACACACTGGTAACAAAAGTTATGTATAATTTTGGGGCAAGGAATCCAATTACTACACTGAAATTTCAGTGACTCAAGACAAGAGGTTCAGTATATATGATAGGAAACGAGGTACATCCTAGCGGTACCTTATTTCTTATCATAAATAACAAACCGCGTGTCTTGGGTCACTGAAATTCCAGTGTAGTCATTGGATTTCTTGCCCTATAATATACATAACTTTTGTTACCACTGTGTTATTAGTTTTGAGAAAAATGCAAAAATAGACACAAATTTATCGAGGGTGTAGTACCCCTTAAATAAATAAACAAATAAAGCAATTTATATTGCGCATTCCATTATGCCAGGCCTCAATGCACTGATTAATTGACTATTGTTAATTGTGATAACTCACGTAATGCTTGACCAATACATATTTACCATGAATTCTGATTAATTATTTTTAACAACAAGCATCTGAGCAAAGATCAAACAAATTTGACTTTTGCGCCTAATAACAATTAGCAAGGCCTAATAAAATTGTTTGATTGGAGTAACCCGACCTACCCCAAAAATAAGCCCGACCTAATTCCAAGGCCTTTATCAAATACGGTTTTCAGCTTTAACAGGTAAAAAAAAATCCCAGAGGATGATTTAAGGAAGCCCCATCATGCACTGCAAACGTGTTATCACCAGAGTTTCAACTGCAACTTTACTTTTCAAATCCCATTGAATTCTGTGCAAAAGATGTTGTTTAAGAATTGTGCGTGTGTCATTATTACTTGGTCGATTTCAGATCTAAAGTGATGTATGCATAAAGGATAATTCACACCTTCTGTAGGTAACATAGAATGTGAAATCGACTAGCATTGTGAATGCGTTTTTATTGTAAATATATCAGTCCAAATTCAAATTTAACCATGGCCGTCAATGCAATGTGCGAGCAGTGTGGTGTCATGTTCACTCACACAGCTGAGCTAACCGCAAGTCAACACAGTGGCGTGGTGGGAAGTGCTTAAATCATCCTCTGAAAAAATCCCTACCTAGCAACCCGATTGTTTTTAATATTACGCCAATCAAACAATTTTCTTTAGGCCTAATTGACTCTGAACAGTTAGGCCTACCACATTTATCATCTGTTCAAAGAAAATGGGCTATTCCATGAATTTCACACCCCCTATGGAAGACATCACTTTATTTTTCCACAGAGGGGGGAGGGTGTAGATTTCAAACAGAGTTGCCCATTCAGCTAACCCCATTTGCAATTCACACATCCTGTGTGGAAGATTATAGGTCGTGTCTTTCACAGGGGGTGTATGGATTTCAAATCGAATAGCGGTTTAACAAAATAAATCAATATAATATTCTGACCTTTTGTAAATCTTCATATTTAACCAGTAAGAAGTTGTCATCATTCTCGTGTGGTAAATAACCGAGCACGTGTTTGAACCAATCACAGCCTATATCTGCATTATGAAGAAATCACAAACGTATGTTTCAGATGGACATTATTTTTATTTGTGTAGAGACCATATACAATACATAAAAAATCATTTGTATAGCCCCCATCAAGAACTAGTGCATTGCATACGTAGGCCTACTTGCTCAAACAAACTTTATTACAAACTATTCTCTTCTGATGGACCTTTTCATTTTACATGTAAAGTCTATGAAGATGAAGATTAGAAAAGGCTGCAAAGGGTAATGTTGCCTAATTTTGGGCCATTTTAGGCACTTAAAGGCTCATACATAAAAAGACAACCGCATACAAATATTGTGCAACAAAATTTGCATCGAATGTTACTTGAGCAAGTACGAATATAATTAATTACTTCTGAAGAGGGGGATATAGTCAAAACAAAATCGGTGTCAATTTAAGGCGCGGCGCGTTAGGTTGTCAGGCCGCAGAGAATGACTCTCAATTTGCCCAATTTCCAAGCTTCCAAAGAAGCGCCCAATGCAAAGTGAGTGGTTTATTTTTTGATGGGGTACACCACCTGAGCTTCAAAACTCTACCTCCATTGCTAAGGGTAATAACTGCCCCCATCTTACTTACTATCATCACTGATAACGTTTTCTGTATAAGCATTCACGTCTCTTATGAATGGAGGTAGGACTTGCTTGAGAAAATTAAATCCCGAGACGGCCACATCCTTAGGGTTACGTACCATGTAGATTACCTGTGTAAAGGTTGAATCAAAGCAAAAATAATGAACAAAAATTAAGTTCACAAAATAACTTCCTGAAATATCCCATTTTTTTTAAATCTTATTTTACAAGATTTAAAAACATACTTCTTGAAACATGTTAATAAATATGTGATGCGATCAAGCAAAATCAGTCGGAACTCGGAAATATTGATTTTGAGATATAGCCAAACAAAGGAAATATTTTCTTTTGGTTCCTTTTGTTTTGGAAACTCTTTAATTGCTCATATCTTTGGAACTGGTTGTTCAATTTCAATGGGGTTTTCTGCAAAATCCAGCTTTGTAAATGCCTTTTACTATCCTGTAAGAAACAAACTGAAAATTTATTATTGCCGAGTTCCGACTGATTTTGCTTCATCGCATCACATATTTCCATGATTGCTCCTTGCTTTGGTCTTCAAAAGTCAACTCCTAAGTGTCCCGGGGACTACGCTCAGCCTCTTATTTTGGGAGCAGGTCACATTCAAGTTGCTATTGCTACTATATAGATGATGATTCCAAATATGGGTAGATAATTCATGTAGTGCTTCACTACATTTGCATCTTAGCAGTGTAGCTACAATAGTGGATGTAGTTAAGTTTGCTATCAGCAGTAGATAAAGTAGTTTGCTATCAAAATTTCTTACCAGCAGTAGATAGTTGATGAAGTTATGTGCTATCAGCAGAAGGCCTAGATAGTTTAAAGTAATTTGCTATCAGCAGTAGATAGCTGATGAAGTAGTGCGCTATCAGCAGTAGATAGCTGATGAAGTAATGATATCAGCAGTAGATCATTGATAAAGTAGTTTGCTATCAGCAGGAGATAGTTGATGAAGTAGTTTGCTATCAGCATGCAGTAGATACCGTAATTGAAGTAGTTGCTATCAACAGAAGATGGTTGATGAAGTAGTTTGCTATCAGCAGTAGATAGTTAATAAAGTAGTTTGCTATCAGCAGCAGATAGTTGATGAAGTAGTGTGCTATCAGCAGTAGATAGTTGATGAAGTAATGTGATATCAGCAGTAGATCGTTGATGAAGTAGTTTGCTATCAGCAGTAGTTAGTTGATCAAGTAGTTTGCTATCGGCAGTAGATAGTTGATGAAGTAGTGTGCTATCAGCAGTAGATATAGTTGATGAAGTAGTTTGCTATCATTTCAGCAGTAGATAGTTGAAGTAGTGTGCTATCAGCAGTAGATAGTTGATAAAGTAGTTTCCTATCAGCAGTAGATAGTTTGTAAAGTAGTTTGTTATCAGCAGGAGATAGTTGATGAAGAAGTGTGCTATCAGCAGTAGATAACTGATGAAGTAGTGTGCTATCAGCAGTAGATCGTTGATGAAGTAGTTTGCTATCAGCAGTAGTTAGTTCAGTGGAGCTACAATAGTGGATGTAGTTAAGTTTACTATCAGCAGTAGATAAAGTAGTTCGCTATCAACAACAATTGTTACCAGCAGCAGATAGTTGATGAAGTAGTGTGCTATCAGTAGTAGATAGTTGATAAAGTAGTTTGCTATCAGCAGTAGATAGTTGCCAAAGTAATTTGCTATCAACAGAAGATGGTTGATGAAGTAGTTTGCTATCGCCAGTAGATAGTTGAAGTGGTGTGCTATCAGCAGTAGATAGTTGATAAAGTAGTTTGCTATCAGCAGTAGATAGTTGCCAAAGTAATTTGCTATCAACAGAAGATGGTTGATGAAGTAGTTTGCTATCGCCAGTAGATAGTTGAAGTAGTGTGCTATCAGCAGTAGATAGTTGATAAAGTAGATTGCTATCATCAGGAGATAGTTGATGAAGTAGTTTGTTATCAGCAGTAGATCGTTGATGAAGTAGTTTGCTATCAGCAGTAGTTAGTTGATCAAGTAGTTTGCTATCGGCAGTAGATAGTTGATGAAGCAGGTTGCTATCATTTCAGCAGTAGATAGTTGATGAAGTAGGTTGCTCTCGGCAGTAGATAGTTGAAGTATTGTGCTATCAGCAGTAGATAGTTCATAAAGTAGTTTGCTATCAGCAGTAGATAGTTGATAAAGTAGTTTGTTATCAGTAGGAGATATGAAGTAGTGTGCAATCAGCAGTAGATAACTGATGAAGTAGTGTGCTATCAGCAGTAGATCGTTGATGAAGTAGTTTGCTATCAGCAGTAGTTAGTTCATCAAGTAGTTTGCTGTCGGCAGTAGATAGTTGATGAAGTAGTTTGCTATCAGCAGTATATAGATAGCCGATGAAGTAGTATGCTATCAGCAGCAGATACAAGATGAAGTATTTAATGTGCTATCAGCAGTAGATAGTTGACGCATTATGATAGTGACGAAATGTGCCTCAACGAACAGAGCACATCTAGAGCTTGCCAAACATGTTTTTTCTTGACTATTGACCCATGTTTATGAGCCAGTACTCAACATGAAAACAAAGGGACCCTATACAAAGTAATGGGAGTGTCATTTCAAATGAGAGGATATCATGTTGCAAAGGATTCTGGGAAGGGTATTTTATCTTCTCTGGTATAAACATGTACGAAGTGTGCTGAAAGCAGCAGCAAATACTGAGGATTTGGGGCGTGATTGGCAGTCCTGTTTAATCATTGCAAGTTAAACCCAATATATTTAAAAGCAATCAACAATGCCCAAAATACATATAGAAGAAATGTATGTTGCATTGTTTGTTACGAATCAATAGCTGTCTTATTATACAACTGACAACTGCATTCTATATTGCACACGTCAGAAAATATGACACCAGGCAGCTATTACAAATACGGCTTCTTGCACTGTAATACCTCAAAAATAAGACTGAATTTATACTCGATCGCTTTAGTTTTCAGAACGTCGAGCTAATCAATCGATACAACACTCGCTGAGGCAAAAATGATGTCACTTTTGTGAGTTGAATAAATCTTAACTCCCGAGCGATGTCGCTTGTCACGTGAACGCATCAGCCAATCATTTCCTACCAACTGGATGTATTATTTGGCTAATTAATTTACCTTTCTCGATCATGAACTTTCAGAGATGAATTAATTCAAAGCAATAATTGTTGACAGCAATGAATGTACTCAATAAACTATTTTGTGACCTTTTGAATGTTTTACTTTTCGTCTGCAATCATAGCCGTGATTTAAAAAGCATAGATGTAAAACAGATGAACGAAAAAGTGGTGCATCGCAATCACTCAGCGAGCAAGTATAAATTCAGCTTAACACTAGCATTGGGCTATTCTAACTGAAATCCACACCCCTGTGGAAGATTTTGGAGTATGTTTTTCAAATGTAATTGGTCAGGGTTAATCATTTTGAAATCCATATTCCTCCTGTATTATGGCTTTATCTATATCTTCCACAACTGGAGCGAGTATTTCAAATGGAAGTTACCCAATTGTCTATTCTATTTGAAACCCATACTCCCTCTGTGGAAGTCTTTAGCTAAATCTTCCACAGGGGTAGTGTGGATTTTAAATGGAACGGTCCATTTACCTTTGGTTTCTTTTGCCAGACTTGACGGGGAAGCAGGTGCGCATGACAGTGACTCAAAATAACCCGCGGTGAGTTCCAACTCACTGCTTTCTTGTAACCAGGTAAGGTCCCTTCACCAAGTCGTGTCTCCAACGCTGTGTCTAGGTTAGAACGATCCACTTTATCGGCTTGAGCATCGTTGTGTAAGAGTTGGACAATTTCTATCATCCAATGGGAGCCTATGGTATATAAATTTAAAATATTTGTGAAATGTACACAAATTGTTTATAAAATAAAAGGGGTATTGTACAGAAGGGCTTTCTTTTTCCATGCTCTTATTTTCTAGAGGTGTAAACTTACACCTCCATCCATAGGATGTGCTTTTCATAAATGGAAAGGTTTCTATACAAAAACGATTCTCTTATAAACCATCATATTATGCGCACAGTTTCCACCTCGATACACCTGAGCACACATTTTCGTCCAAGAGCTCTCTAGCAAGCAGTGAATTGTCTCCGCACATTCTTCTAGCTGAAAAATGGGCCTCTTTGATTGGTTTTTGTCGAAACCTCAAGTGTTCCCTTCATCCAATCAGATTCTTTTTATATCAAACGAAAGCTAACACTCCCCCCCTAAGAACACTTTTCGTCACTAGGTCAACAGACAACGCAATTCAATTTTATAGCAAGGAGAATGTGGAAAATTTGTTGAAAACGACCAAAATGTAGGTTTTAAAGGTCAAAACCTCAAGTGTTCCTTACAATATTTTTCAAATTGTATGTCATTAAATGAAGAAGCACACTTATATTGTCCATATATATTAGCGTCAAAAGAATGAGCAATGGCCAATTCTCTTGAAATTGCAAATCTTGTGCAAAACGTTACTATTTTCGCCTGTTTTTGTCATACGGTTGTAAATTCAATGAACTATGACTTTTGTTTTTTGTTAAGAGCGCTTACAAATTGATATGCAATTGAATTGATGCAATTGGTAATTAGGCTACGACACCTGATTAACCCAAAATTGAGGGTGCAGTCTCAATGCCCCTCACTGGTGTAGCATGTGTCATCCTACTGGGGGCACCGACCATGATTAGGGGGCACCGATCTTGATTTGGGGGAGGGGACACAAGCCGTTTATCAGCAATTTTCCAATGGCATTTTCTTTATTTTTAAATCCATTGTCCCCCCTATGATGCTACGCCACTTATGTCACTTTCAAACCAATCATACCTGATTTCGGCACACTGATGATGAACACGTCGTCATCTCGCACTTCAAATTCTTGTAATTCTGTCCATGTCTCTGGTGGTGTCAGATATGGGACAAACTTGATCCCCTCATGCTCATAAGCACCCATCATTATATTGTACTCCTTCGCGGTCTTGATTTGGTCCATGGTTATGTGTTTCTATTCTTTAGTCACTGATGTTTTGAGGCACTATAGTAAAATGTCTTCTTTTTAGAATTCTAAGACAAAAGACAACGCTGCTGAGGACAAAATGAGAGAGAAAGAGTAACCTAGCTAAACTGGGCAAATAATTATGAGGTTAATTTGGTCAGAAACCCACATACAGGCGTCAACATTGATTGTATGGACCATCCCCTGGCAAAATATTGGGGATTTATCCCCCCGGATCTGCGCCTATGGTTTCTGTCCATGTTAAGGGATCGGAATCCGAATTGCATTATGAATACAAGGAATGCCCTTCTGATATCAAATAATTTCATATTTTGACACTTGCGATATAGTTAATACAAATTTTATCGCAAATGATTAAAAATGGTTATTTTTGACACTTAACATTCCTCAAGCTAAACTTATATTGTCCATATACTAGCGTCACTAGAATGAGCAATGGTCAATTCTCTTTGAATTGCAAATCTTGTGCAAAAATTAACTATTTTCGCCTGTTTTGTCATACGCTTGTAAATTCAATGAACTGTGACTTTTAAAAAAGAGCGCTTATACAAATTGATATATGAAAGTCATTTATTTTGCTCCAAAAAAATGCGCGCGAAGCCTGCCGAAATTTCAATTTTGAGGACTAATTATTCGAGAAAGGGGGACATTCAGTGTAGGCTACTGAAAAAACGGGGTCATTGGGTGTAGGATTTGCCAAAATTACCGGGGTCTTTTCATGGGCACATGACGTATGTCAATATAACATTTCCTCTATAGACATTTATTTAGTTTGTAGAATAAAATCAAGTTCAACCAAACTTGGGATGCCGCTTTTCCCATATTGGGACCAGCATGCTCGTTAGCATAATAATTATTAAATGATATAATTAATTAGAATTTAAAACAAATAAAATCATTTCATATTTTGACACTTGCGATATAGTTAATACAAATTTTATCGCAAATGATTAAAAATGGTTATTTTTGACACTTAACATTCCTCAAGCTAAACTTATATTGTCCATATACTAGCGTCACTAGAATGAGCAATGGTCAATTCTCTTTGAATTGCAAATCTTGTGCAAAAATTAACTATTTTCGCCTGTTTTGTCATACGCTTGTAAATTCAATGAACTGTGACTTTTAAAAAAGAGCGCTTATACAAATTGATATATGAAAGTCATTTATTTTGCTCCAAAAAAATGCGCGCGAAGCCTGCCGAAATTTCAATTTTGAGGACTAATTATTCGAGAAAGGGGACATTCAGTGTAGGCTACTGAAAAAACGGGGTCATTGGGTGTAGGATTTGCCAAAATTACCGGGGTCTTTTCATGGGCACATGACGTATGTCAATATAACATTTCCTCTATAGACATTTATTTAGTTTGTAGAATAAAATCAAGTTCAACCAAACTTGGGATGCCGCTTTTCCCATATTGGGACCAGCATGCTCGTTAGCATAATAATTATTAAATGATATAATTAATTAGAATTTAAAACAAATAAAATCATTTCATATTTTGAAGGAAAATGTCACGCCACCCACCATCTATCACGGTAGATTTACTTCCTTTTGTTTATGGAACGGCAATACTATGCAGGATTAAGGGCGCATTACACTATTAAATCACCCGGTATCCTAATTTCCATGCTTTTTTTCGCTCAGGTACACCTGAGTGAATATATACAATTATACATTCAGGTTAGACCTTGGAATAAAAATTAAAAAAATCGACCTCTGAACCTAAGTAGCTTTAAGTCGAGCTTCTTTTGCAAATGCTTTTGCTTTGTAATCACTAAAAATATTTTGCAGAATAATGCATGGTATCTCAGTAATAGAAATGCACTACATGCAGATTAATGCCAGCTCCAAAATTAACCTCACTCCTCATGACATAGTTCATAAATATATGCAGCAGTGAGATTTTAAACAGAGGTGGGGATGAAATATTAGCCTCATTTCCCATGAAATTATTAATAAAACTATGTTCTGTTGCCCTTAGTGGAGGGTTTTGTTACCTGGGAATGATAATCAGTTTCAATAATTATGAGCGTTGACCATGTTGACAGATTGATAGTGGTGTGGAAGTTAGCAAGTTAAATACATATTGGCCATGAACAGATTTTGTTTTATGGACAATGTCAGCAAGCTAGGTCAGCCTGCATGGTATACCAAGTTTACCAAATGTCCGTGAACTTCTTAAATTTGTATTGAGAGGTAAGTAAGTAGTGTTCTGACTGTTCTGTTTTTTTGTGAAAATGATGCATTGGTGATAAAGTGGTGGAACATTTTAATTGAATTGTATTATTCAGATCGTTATAACATGTACAACTTAAAATTTACTTTTCATTTTCATGGGTAACATTCAAGTGCATACATGTCTGTTTCGAATCACTAAATGTGACATGTTAAAGGGGTATTTCACAATCCTAGCATACACTTTTTATGAGATTTGTCAGTAGATTTATATCCACAAGCAAAAACTTAAATCTCACAACTTCAGTTGATCAGATTCCCGGATCAGATTGTTTGTTTGCAAATAAATAAATAAATAAATAAGCATGTATGCTAGCTATTGGTAGCATTTTGATACAGGCTATGTATATTTATATATGGCCCATATACTTAATTGCTGTGTTATTTTGGGAACAAATTTGACCATAGGCTTGTTAAACGAATTAATCGGCAAGAATTATTTTATACAGAAACTATTTTGCCAGAGGTTTCCAGTGGTATAAAATTCTGAATAGGCTGAAGTGCAAATTCGCAGCAGGATCCGCCCAATACAACAACATTCTTAATTATATTGAATTCTAAAACTACCTGTTTCAATATATTTTAGCTTAGGGACGCACCATTAGATATCAAGGGGGGGCTGGGTAGTTGGGGTCGTGACAAATTTTTTTTTTTTAGCACCTCGGTGAAGCAAAATTTTTTTTTTTAGCCCCTTGATGAAGCAAATTTTTTTTTTTCAACACCTCGGAGAGGCAAATTTTTTTTTTTTTGCACTCGTAAAGTCCTATCATTTTCAACAATTTGTTTGTCGAGTTGTAAAAATTTGTCCATATTTTTAATCATTTTTACGTTTTGTAGCAACTAAATTTTGAGTGCCACAAAAAAACATCATTATTTTTATATGTAAAAATTTTCTTGACGTATAATGAACCTCTTTTGGCGAGAAATATTTTGGCATATTAAAGCTAAACTGGTGAAATACGGTACAAATGTGGAATAAATGCGCGCTTCGTGCGCAAAAATAGGTGGTTTTAAGGTTAATTTTGTCAGAAACCCACATACAGGCGTCAACTTTGGGGATGATTGTATGGACCACCCCTAGCAAATATTGGGGGATTTATCCCCTGGGATCTACGCCTATGTTCTCAATTAGTCCTGTGGCACATATTTCTATAATAATTTTGACAATGGGGTGGAATTTGGTGAAAAACTGTGAAGTAGAATGAATCAAGTGTTTTCATTCACAGACCCGGCTCACATAATAACTTTTCACAAACAAATGCGCACAAAATACGTACCAGTTTGAAGCTAAAATAAATATTCTTGATGAAGAAAGGATTAAATTCGCGCGAAGCGCGAAAAATTTTGCAATATAAAAGCTATATGAGGTTAATTTTTCTTCACTATTCTGTGACAAATTTTTTTTCACCCTTGACATCAAATCTTTTTTTTTCTGGTCCGAGGTGGATCAAATTTTTTTTTTTTAGTCTGAAGTGGAGCAAATTTTTTTTTTTGCTCAGATGGCGCAACAATTTTTTTTTCTTCAAAAAACTACCCAGCCCCCCCCCTTGGTATCTAATGGTGCGTCCCTTACTAAGTATCTTCTCCATTATATTGCACACATGCAATACCTGAATAGGTATAGTTCCATAGACCTTCAACTTACTACATGTATCCCTCTCTTGTTGAAATTAACCCCACTGCCAAGGTCCCATTTCCTTCCCATTTATGCAAAATTTGCCAAATCTGTCAATACTTGTGTTTTTAACTAATTGGTAATACACTTTAACCTGGGAATTATACACAGAACAAGCCGACTAACCAGAACCAAATTTATTGTCTTGTGTGTCAGAGAGAAAAGCCCCAAGACAATTTTGGCTATTTAGCTCAATTACTGATCCATACAATTACAAGCATCACACACTGGAGACCTTCACTTTTTATAGCGGAACAGTGGCCACTAATGAACTTCCCAGCACTCACTATACCCCAATGGCCTCATCCCAAAGGCATACTTCAATAATCTCAGTTAAACAATATAGTGTCCAATTCAACCTCCAATTGCCAAGTATGAGTTTGGTATCCAAATTTTCAAAGGTCATCCAATGAACATACAAACATATTGGGGTTGAAGAACAGTGCCCTAATAAATGAGCATGTTGTGGATCGTAATAATTAACCATGGACTGTAGAACAGGCCCAGTTCTATACCTTCAACTTTTACTCACCCACAACTCAGCCCAAATTTATATTTTTATCATCTAACAAGAATGACAGCTGCCTCAAGACTCCTTTCCTCAAAGTTCCTTTACCTAAAAATTAATTGACACTGCCTTTCAACATGAAAGGGAGGGTAACAGTTGAAGGTATGCGAAACTATACCTATGCATGATATTATTAATAATATCATATTGTTTCAGTATTCAAAGGAGCTTAGTGCGGAGGCATGCATCACATTAGTAACGCTATTTAAACAAAAATCATATTCTCATTCAAACATGTGAGCACATGAACAACTACAATAAAACACTGCATATGTTCACATCAAAATGCAGTATCACTAGAAAAAAAATGATCAGTCATCAAATATATTTAATTTCAAACTTTTTCTTGAACAGTTCACCAGTAAAATAATGTCATGAATAGACTTATAGTACACGCTTATAACAGAATAAAATTGCCTTGAATATTACTCTGTCTCCTGCATTCGCATTTAATATTAGTTTCACTTTAAAGAATATTTACCCTGTCCATTCTTCTAGGTAGGTAATTCATACATATTATTATCACTGTATTCTACTTCACTATTGCCTCATATGATACATTGCCTCTTGCTTTACTCTAAAAGACTATGTTATTGTTACCTTATATAATTAAACATTTTACTGCGTCAATATACATAATATCGCCCTAGTAGATAAAAAACAATGTCTCCAACTGTTCATTCAATCTATACCCATTCCAGCTCAAATAAATGCGATGCCTGCACATCCATCATAACAGCCACAAGGGTGCATAAATTCCACACTGACCAACTACCTCCTACCTACAAACGTGAATTACAACCGACCTACATTCCACAACCATGTTTTCCAATCGTGCCTGAGCGCTCCCTTTTAAAGGGTTTTTTATTAAACTTAACACATTTAGTCATTTACTCATATATCCATAATTCCATTTCAAATATTTTAATACTTTTTTATTGATACGTTTAAAGGGGCATTTCGTGATCCACATGCCTCATACCCCACTTTTCTCAAAAAAGATGCAACAGTTTTAGACAAAGGTGCCATGCCAGCCGGGTTAGAATTAATCGTTAGAGTCTCCTCTGTTTAACCCGGCTGGCATTTCTGAAAAGTGACGTGAACTGAGATTTGGGTTCAAAAATGTGTTTTTTGTGACTTTTTTTTTCAATTTTATGTACTAGGCCTATAGGCCCTAAAGATGCAGTTTTTTTTATTAACAGGCCTTTAATGAATATTAAAAATACATGTGATATGATGTATTTCCGGAGAAATCATGAAACACAGCGGTTTTTACAGGCTACCAGTTTGTAAATACTAAAAATTACTTCGGATTTCTGGGCAGGGAATTAATTGCGAATCATCAGTCTCCTCAACAGCTACTTTGGTTTCGCGTCATTCACATTCTGTGAAAGAAGCGAACTACACTAAGTGCTGAAGAGACGGCGCGCCGTATATAGTTTAAACAAATCCTTGCAGATCTCAGTGGGCTAAATGGCGCAATTGGTTAGCGCATCATGTTTTTACCCGAGGGGTACCCGGTTCGAAATCCGGTGGTGGAAGGTTTTTTTTGCTTCCCCATTTTTAACCCAAATTTTTTTATATTCATTTGAAATGTAGGCCTACATGTTGCAAGGGGAAATATATTTTGTTTCCTTTTTTTCTGAAACGGTACGAAAAAGAGTTAAAAACAAATATTTTCCGTTCAATATGGGCCGGGCATTGCAACATTGTCGTCAGATCTTGTTGCTTGCCTGCCCAGAATGCAATTCACGCATACCAAGGTATTGGATTGCAAATTTGGCTTTTTATTCACATTTACGCTGAAAATGCTCTCGTTTTTTTTTCACAAAGCAGCATAAAGAAGGCGATATTTGATATTATTATGTAATTTTAAAGACAATCCATATCCACCAAACCAATAGGGTTATCCCCCTTTAATTAAGACTATATGGTTATAAATTTTAACCCGGCTGGCACCTTTGTCTTTGGCTCTCTATTAGCTTCTATTATAAATAATAATAATTATTATTATGGTCATTTATAATGCTTTTTAAGCTTACCGTATTGTCGTCAGTGCAACGTGCACCACTTCCCTCCTTAAGGCGTTTTATGATGTTTAGGCTATAACGTTATTAACATGTGAACGTAAAAATATCTTCGAGACTTCGTATACACAAAATGTCAAATGGTGGTAAAACGATCGTGATTTTATGTATAAATAATCATCACACACACTACGTGTACCTGTCCTGGTTCATAAACATGTACCGTGACGGTCAGAGTTGGGTCAGAGTTATTTTTAGAATAATGCGTGTACCGTATAATATTATTTATTGCTTTGCTTCAATACATGGTACAAATTTGACCATATATGGAGATACCTGCAAGGTCAAACCCGGCGGTTAATAAACAATAATATTTATGCCCGGACTGATCATAATATCATGGTAAGTTACTTCCTTTTTAATATGGAACGACAATTGATGCGATGCAGGATTAAGGGCGCATTCCACTATAAAATTAAGGTTTTCTAGAAATTAGGAAATGCTTTGAGCGCATGTTTTAAACAGATTAATTGAAATGGGTATTAGTACACTGATAAATATCACCGAAATTATGCCATTAGTTTGAAGGAAATCGGAAATACAGTTTCAATAATACATCAAATTATATTTTCTTTGTATCTTGTTGTTTTATCAATAATCAATAAAGTTAATGAGCTAAAAAGACTGTAAAGGCTCGTTAAGGCCCTTCACAATTGATTCCGAGTTTACTGTTCAAGATTTTAAAAATAGGACGAGGTGACTTTTAATTATTAATGATCTATTATTTTCTTTATTTAGTATTTAACTAGTGCACCTGCAGCTGTGAGAGCCCTGATGCTGTGAGAGCACTGGCATGATAGCGATACTGTTTGATGACCTAAGACCTCGGTGTAATTTTGTTCATGCTCCCCTAATACGAAGGATTCCACCTATCAAGTTTAAGCCCAATAGGGCAAAGTTTAAATTTAGCCCCTGTACATGACCTCAATTTTGTTTTGCGCATATATTCCCCTCGTATCAAGGATTCCACCCACCAAGTTTGAGCCCGATAGGACAAAGTTTGTAATCCATGACCTTTGACCTTTGACCTCATTCTACATTCTACAGGATTTTATGGGTAGACAACCTATGTACAGTTGTATCTTGAACCTAGAGGGTTGAGTGCAGATATCAGAACCGGGGATGATCCCCCTTCTCTTTTCGAATAGCTCTGACACTTTAACGTGCACAGGGATGAATCCTCCTGTAATTTACGTGACTTCCGAATCACGGACATCGCACATAACTACCTATATCTGCACGTGCTAGGCAGTGTATGGGGGCGAGAAGAAATTCTTCAATTAAATTCTGAAATTAAATTACTGAACTTAATTGAAGGATTCCCGACCATATAGGAACTTTTTGGGAGGGAAGAGAATTTTCACCTAAGGCAAGCCCAAGGCTCGAACCCTCGTCGATCGTATCTTCCGGCCGGCAGCGCAATGCCTTAACCGCTCGGCCATCTCGCCTACCTCGGATGACTTCCATATAATGTTTTTCATGCTCCCCTCATACGAAGGTTTCGACCCACCAAGTTTGAGCCCGATCGGACCAAGTTTGAAATTTGACCCGTCCGTAATGACCTTTGACCTCGATTTTATTTCAGGCATTACATTCCCCTCCTATCAAGGAGTCGACCCACCAAGTTTGGGCCCGATCGGACAAAGTTTGAAAGTTTGACCTTTGACCTTGACCTCCGATGACCTTCGAATCTACCCGGTAAACAGCGCCCGCCCGATACCCATCTATGTGTGAAATATCGGGACGATGCGTCGAAGTGCGGCGGAACGCATAGCCGGACAGACACACACACACCAATTATCAACCCGTTTTGACTGGAGCCGGCATTTAATTATTTTATTACTACTAGTGCGCCTGTTGCTGTAATAGCCCTTTAGCTATTAGGGGGTATGTGGGCACTTATTGGGGTATGTGGGCGCTTATTGGGGTAGGGGCGCTTATAGAAATCATTTTCAGCAATGAATGCTGGGAAGACACTATAGCATATTTGCAGCAATGCATTCTGGGTAGACATTTACAGTGCATTTCAAATTGGGCATGTCGCCAAAAGCTGAATGGAATCTATGAATGAATGACCTACAACCCAGGAAAAAAAGGTTGGCACAGTTTGCCTGTCTTTTGGTATATCTCTGCCCCCGCTCCCCCAATTCAATGTTGGACCAAGCCATGTTGTCAACAGGTCCATGCATTTGAATTTGGATTTGGAAGATACCTTCTCTTAAATAACAGTATTGCGAACCACCAGCATACATAACTCGATGTAGAGAGTCTTTCCTATTCAGAGGAAATATTGCAATTACACACCTTATTGCCTTTTAACAATAACCATTGACACTAGCACATATCAGAGAAGATGTAAGAAAAGGATGGAGAACAGAATTATATCCTTGAGATAATCCCGTAGGTAATCCTGTTGCACCTATCATAGTCCTTTATTCTCAAGTGGTGGGTTAACCAACAGTTAACAATGAGAGGAAATTTCTGAACCTAGTTCAGTTGGGGATGATTTGAAGTGACCGCCAATTATGACCATTTGATATTTAATACCAGCAATGTGAAAAAAAAGAAATAATGTAGTGCCAAAATAATGTACCCTTTTACGGAAGGAGCAAAGTTTAACAAGTTATAACTCCGCTTCTGAAGTACGAATGTCAGCGGCGAATGTCAGGTTATTATTTCCCAGTCTTTAAAAAAATTGCAGGCAGAGGTGGGAATCGATCTCGGTACCTCCCGGTTAAACAGCACTGTGCAAGACCACTAGACCAACTAAATATCTGTTGTGAGATGTGTGACATTAATCTTTGATATTGCTTAATGGAACAAATCGCGGAATTAAATCAGTAATAAAAGAAATAGATTCTTATATAGCGGTCAAATTAGATAAAAGGGGAAATATTTGTCCCTGCTCGAAAGAAAATATAGGTTAGAAAATTATCAAATAAATTTAAATTACAAATTGAGATTTTATATTTCTTTCTTTCACGAGGCGACATTATCACAGACAAACACTGTATAAGCTAACAACTCGACTCTCATCACTAGATGCTGTCATTTAGCTCAATGGTAGAGCATCAGACTGCTGATATCAATATCGTTGGTTCGAGTCCTCCTGCCAGCAATGGTTATATTTATGATTTTAATGCTACGCTAAAATTTGTTCAATTTTTTTCGTTTATTTATTTATTTATTTATTTATTTATTTGTTTTTGTTTATTTATGTAAATAATTTGATATATTTGAAAGAGGTATTTGAGCAATTTTATAATCCTATGGGGTCATTTTGAACCCCCACCCTCCCAACTTGCCAAACGCACAACACCTATGAGTTTGCATCATACATGTCATCATTAGTCACGATTATGCACTTTCAGTTTCCCACGCGTTTGAACGGGAATTGGATTGCGTACTTTTTCGATGTCTAGTGAGCAAATTTTTTCATTATTTTGAGAAAATGATGTCAAATTTTCTATTCTATATTGTTTGGTAATAATGTCTTTTGCCAATAGTATGTTTAACAGTACGACAGCAACTTAGCTCACTTCCGGTAATTTTTACCGGCGTGACCTCTGCTGTTACGTAACGCAATGTTGAAAATCAGGTGGCAAATACGGGTTTTCAAAAAACATCAAAAAATGGAATACACGAGTCATTTCTCCCTTCATTTGCATATTGAGCCCATAGATAAGCTATGAAACATGAGTATAGGGCAAAGAATAAAGTGTAAAAGTTGAATTATTGTGGAAAAAATGAATGCTTTTGGTGCGCGAAGTAGCCTAAAAAATGAGAGAAAATGCATGTCACGATCACTAAAATGGTTATATCTACAGCTTGGAGGAAACGCCGGTCTAATGCTTTTCTGTTATGATAAACATTAATTAACCAGAGCTTGTATTAAATTTTCAGCGAAAATGAGCGGTGGAACAACCTAGTCGTAGGTTGAAAAGTTGTGTTCTTTGAGTTCTCGTGTCGTATAGCGCACGTTGCAAGTGTCACGATGCTTCACGAAATGGATCCCAGCCGGCGCTGTCTATTATGCATGCTATATTGATTTAAAAACGTCTATTGTTATATATTTTATTAATGCAAAATACTCTATTGTGTAACAAAATATTGTAGTCGTCAAAGAAGGTAGTATCATATCATTTAACTGAAGTACACGCAGTTTTAAAAAGACTGTTGATGAGTGAGATACTTGAACATGTTGAACGAGAAATAAGATAGCAAAATAATACCCGTTGCAAGAACAAGATGCGATGGCTTAGTGGACAGAGCGAAGGTCTGCAGTGCGGAAGGTTGAGAGTTCGATTCCCATCATGTTATTCTTAGACTTTTTCAGTTCGTTTTTCTTTCTTTTTTTCTTTCCCTTTTGTCTTTAATTTTATAGGCCTAATGAATGCAGCTTGAAGGCCCACCTTTTTCATGATTTATTTCTTGTTGCTAAGTATTTCATATTTAGGCCTAATCCTACATTCGATTTGATCTTTTTTTTAAATTGCATTTAAGTTCAGTAGCTTTCATGAAATAATTTCAAATAAAGCATGTCAAACTTAAGTAATTTTTAGTTCAAGATTATATATAGGCCTATCAAATAAAGGAACATCAACACATATTTTCACGATTTTTAATTGGACTAGACCCTCCCTATCGACAACATATTTTATGAGCTTTTATGCATTCATATTAAATCACGAGATGCACGAATTTCAAACCTAATATTTTGGCATATTTGTCATTTTTACACAATGTCCAACTTACACCTCGGATTACACCTAATTGGAATCAGCAGAAGTTCGTTTTCCAGATAGAGCTTTGATGTCTTATTTAATCCCCCATTATAGAACACCACAGTTAAGCGGTCAAGATATTAGGTGTTTTCTTTCATTTTTATCTCGCTACTCCTGCTTCAAATGTAGGCCTAATGTGAAAACCTTCCTGACAGTTATTTATTAATATTATAAATATTGTTATAATTTTTGGAATTACAAAACTTCAAATTTAATAAAAATATGAAAACTAGGATTTAAAAAAATTAGTTAAAATAAAATCAAAAATCAAAGAGAGGTGCTAGCGGGGTTCGAACCAAGATCGAACTTCCAAATATTTAATTTACCCCCGGTATTTACCACCAAGCCATACCAGTGATTTGATAGATACGGTAATAGGCCTAATAGCAATCTTATTCCCACTCATGGCTCACTCGTATATTCTATTTCTGGAATGAATTAACACCGTCCAAATAATGTAACACAAACCTTTATGCTGACTTTAAAATTGTTTAAACGTTGGGAGTATTATTTTCAAGGTAAATAACCAACAATGAACAATTGACAATGCAAGTTTCTTTGCAGGAAAAACATCGGCCTTACAGTATATCGCGTGACAGTAGTCACGCACAAAGATAAACATTTCAACATGTTCAATATACGACTCGGAATATACCCCAACCAAAATTGATGAAATTTTCAGGCAAGCTCACTTTAGTTATTCTATAACATGACACCCATTTTTGATTCCGGCGCTTTTTCTTGCTTGATGATATGAACATTTTTGTGTTCGTGACATGCAATTTTTCTCATTTTCCGAGCTACTTTGGACATGTTCAAGCTTCTTTATTGTCCATTTAATTCAACTTTTACAAGTTATTTGTTGCTTTACACAATGTTTGATATCTTATCTGTGGTTAGGGTACATAAATGGAGCAATATACGACCCGTGTCTTCCATTTCTGGAGCTATTTTGATAAAACGTGTTTGCCGGCTAAAATTTCAACATTGCGTTACGTAACTCGTGTTCACCAACCCGTATAAATTTTCTGTCGAACAAAAGAGGTCACGAAGTTGCCGTCGTACTGTTAAAGTTGTAATTTTGTGTTTTTGATCGCAAAGATCGGATATTTTCGTTCCCGATTCGAATTCTGAACCCTTCGCAAGGGTGCCGATTTCGGCAGAACTTTGACGATAATTTTGCCTTTTGGACACCTAAATGCTTTCGATCCTTAATTTTGTTTCAACCGAGTCTTAAATTATCAAGCACAATACAGTTGGTACCACATTTATATACATTGATGAAATTTTAAAGATTTTTTTTCAAGTTTCTAACCGGCGCAAATCGTTAAGTGTGTATTTCCCATTGACATCCAAAATGGCGTAAGCCAGTCATCAATATACATTGGTACGTCGTATATAGGACTGGCAAGCGAGTCTATGTCATCATCATAAAAATTTAAAATCCAGGTCCCACATAAATACAGTAATTGTGCAAAAGAGGACATAAATAATTTCTTTCTGCAACCATAATGGGCCGCAATATATCACTAACCGCATAGTCCGAGGCAAGGTTCATTATTGTCAGGGTTAGGGTCTTAGGGTTAGGGTCTTATGGTTAGGGTTAGGGGTTAGGGTTAGGGGTTAGGGTTAGGGTTAGGGTTAGGGTTAGGGTTAGGGTAAGGGTTAGGGTTAGGGATTAGGGTTAGGGTTAGGATTATATTCGTATTTATTATACTAGTAATAGTATATTGTGTGTATGCAGTTTATTCCGTAATCAATAAGTATCATAAACAAACACCTTGCTGGCACAACGAATCATAGCACAGTCGTGTAGGCATTAGACTATGGATACAAAGGTTGTGGGTTCGAACCCCAGGTAAACCGTTATAGAATTTTAATTCTATCGATTTCTTTTTTATTTTATTAAGTAAGAGGAAATAATAATGGTAATAAACTCGTGTTATATCTAGCCTCATAGGCCTATTAATTACATGTATGTACTATGTGTTATCGCATTGTGGCCCATTATGGTTGCAGAAAGAAATAACGCACGCCGGCAACTAGACTACTATACAAAAAAATAGTATCAAATCTTTCCTGCTCAATCAATATAATACTTGCAAATAGATCATAGTTTACTAATCTAATCCTGTAATATAGACCTGTTATATCACCTAACACCTATCCGACTTCGCCATTACTGCGGTGTCCCCGATGTAAAACTGCGGTGTCCCGATGTCGGGGGTTCCATCCATTATTTATTGTGTGCTATACAGAATTGTACCCGGGAATTGTACACAACAGTGATATTCAATACACAATCATGAGTATTGAATTACGAATTAAATCTCCCGCTCTGGTACATCTGTGTTGCCGTCAATAGAGGGCCAAATACAGTAAACCACCTGAGTAAACGCTTCTCGGATTGGTGTATATGTCCGATCTCTGTAATGTAATGTAAATGAAGCATATTGATATGCAGGAAGAATCGATCAGGGCGCTATCTATTAGGGAAAGATAAACACTATTCAAAATATCAATAGACAAGAAGAAAGGGATGTAGATATTTGTAATTGAGTCATGCATGATTTAACAGAAGGTTCTTTCCAATTCCCAAACGTAATGTGAGACCCTCCAACATTGAATGATGGGGAGTGGGGAAGGATGAGATATAGGGGGGAGTCTGTACAACACATATATTGTATGCATGTTTTCCTCGCCTCCCCAATTTTAATAGGGCTCGCATTTCCATTGTTTAGTGCATATGTGCCAACTATTAATTTCCCGGGTTGTCCGAATCAATTCCAAAAATATGCATCTAATTTCATATTTTGGCTTGTAAAATAAAAACCGTTAAAGGTATGGCCACCAAATTTTCAGGAAATAATCCTCACATTCATATCAATATATGAAATTAATATAAACAAAAAATATTGTGAAATAAGGTATAAGTCAAACGAATATTATATAATTGCCGATTATTTTCGAAGTTTAAAGCTATGATAACTCGTCCAAAATATGCATCTAACTTCATATTTTGGTTTATAAACTAAAACCATAAAAGGTATGAGCACCAAATTTTCAGGGAGTAATCCTCACATTCATATCAATATGTAAAGTTCATATTGATAAAAAAGATTGTGAAATAAGGAATAAGTCAAAAGAATATTATATGATTGCCGATTATTTTCGTAGTTTAAAGCTATGATAACTCGTCCAAAATGTGACCGTCCACGGCGAATGAGCCGTAAATTCCTCCCCCGATCAATTTTGTTTTATTTCGTGTTTAAAAATAAACATCATAAACTTAAAAATGGTATATCATTTGACTTCAAACGATATCCAGAAGCGGAGTTATGGTTAGTTAAACTTTGCTCCTTCAACAAAATTATAGCTTTTTTGGTTTCTATGTGTGTCTCTTTTTTCCACATTGCTGGCAATAAATATCAAACAGTCATAATTGGCGGTCATTTCAAATAATCCCCAAGTCAACGAGGTTTAAGAAGGTTCTCTCATTGTTAATTGTTGGTTATGCATACCTATACAAATAACCCACCACTTGAAAAGGATTTAGCAAAAGCAAACAAAGAGCAGAGCTATTAAAAGTTCTATAGCCATCTAAGGTAGAAGCTTATTATCCACTTCAATAATAGGATTATTGATTGGTGTTGTGACTATTCAAATAAGACAGATGTCGCGCCAGCTTACGTGACCGGTGAATACGACCTTCGTACACATTTTACACCATAACTCAGAATACAATTTAGGGAATTTACGGCTCGTTTGTGCTGCCGAGTCACAAATATGCATCTAACTTCATATTTTGGTTTATAAACTAAAAACCATAAAAGGTATGAGCACCAAATTTTCAGGGAGTAATCCTCACATTCATATCAATATGTAAAGTTCATATTGATAAAAAATATTGTGAAATAAGGAATAAGTCAAAAGAATATTATATGATTGCCGATTATTTTCGTAGTTTAAAGCTATGATAACTCGTCCAAAATATGCATCTAACTTCATATTTTGGTTTATAAACTAAAAACCATAAAAGGTATGAGCACCAAATTTTCAGGGAGTAATCCTCACATTCATATCAATATGTAAAGTTCATATTGATAAAAAATATTGTGAAATAAGGAATAAGTCAAAAGAATATTATATGATTGCCGATTATTTTCGTAGTTTAAAGCTATGATAATTCTTCCAAAAATGCATCTAATTTCATATTTTGGCTTATAAAATATAAAGCATTAAGCATATGGCCACCAAATGTTCATGGATTAATCCCCATATTCGTTTCAATATGCAAAAATTAAAATTAATCAAAAATATTATCGATAATCAATTATTATCGATTATCGATAATCAATCAATCCTTTTTTAATATTCAATGTTTAAAAATGTATAGGCCTACGCAACCAACAAAACTGTATATCTGCAGTAATTTGAAAATATGACTTTCTCCTAAGTGCTATAAAAGCATAATTTTTTTACCATTTATATGCACATCATATCTCATGCAACCTGAAGGAACGAAACTTGTTTCCGGTTTGGATTGTAACACCTTAAAATTCACATTTTTCGTAAAAAACGGTTCAAATATTTTTTTCTGAATTGAAAAATCTCTCATGGTATATAATGGCCATATTAGGCATTGTGATTGGCAATTTCAAACTTTTTTTAGTTCAAACATCATGGCCGTGGACACGTGATGCTCTGTTTTGAAAGCCATCCGAGTTTCCATTTTGACAAACAACTCGGTGCCGCAATTATGGTGATATTTGTACAGTGCCGTAAAATAAAGGTAAAAAAAAAAAAAAAAAGAAGGACGGACATTGGCAAAAATTAATAGAATGATGAATATAATATGATGAAGGATATTGTAAAATAATAACAAAAAAGAAAAAAAAAATTAAATATATTCAGGGGCTCGACCCCGTGTTCCAATGGGACTGTGGCAGATGCCGTATCCATTGAACCACAGAGCTGTGTAACTTTGGGACAAAATAGCAGGTGTTGAACATTGTGTACACTTTTGGGTCAGTATAAATAAAAAAACGATGTACACTAAAAAAGTAATATTATATTAAAATTTTTACTCTTTAAAGACGTGTATACCGTCCGATTTTGCCCCGTAGTCATTTATCCCGGACAAAAACTGAACTAAATGTGAAGCACAATGTCAGCCAACACCTGCTATATGATAAATATTCAGTTAATGAAACAAATGCCGTAAAAAGTAATTTTTGGACTGTATACCGTATGTAGAGCGTATATTTATATACATGCATCTTGAATAGCATTATATTATAGTTGAAGCCTGTTGAAGTTACACAGCTCTGTGGCGCAATTGATACGGCATCTGCCTCAGGCGCAGTGGAACACGGGTTCGAGCCCCTGAATGTATTTAGATTTCTTTTTCATTTTTATTTTACAATATTCTTCATCATATTATATTTGTCATAAGCCAATGTCCGTCTTTTTTCTGTATGTCTACCTATATTTTACGGCACTGTACAAATATCATCGTAATTTCCGCACTGATGATGTTTTTATATAAACATACATAAAATTGCCCTATCTATGATACGGGTGCAATTACATTAATTTGATGTAATAATAGCTGATTGAAAATTGCTCATTCAGTTCTTTTTATTTATCATTTGAATTAGAAGCAATTCGATGTAATACTGCATTTAAAAATCATTCTTTCTTTTTTTGTCAGTTTTCGCGTAATTCAGACCCAAGCCAAGACGCAAAACCACGCATTAGCGATGTTTTTAATGACCACTCCCTAAAGAAACAAATACATTTTTTCAATTTTTTCTATTTATCGTAAAGCCCTATCACTTATATGTTTTTGTGTGAAATATGAAGATAATTCAACATTCCGTTGCAAAGTTATTGAGTAAAAACGGAAAACAGATGCAATATTTAGGATTTGACTCGGACAACCCAGGAAAAAAAAGGTTGGCACAGTTTGCCTGTCTTTTGGTATATCTCTGCCCCTCCCCCAATTCAATGTTGGACCAAGCCATGTTGTCAACAGGTCCATGAGACCCTCCAACATTGAATGATGGGGAGTGGTGAAGGATGAGATATAGGGGGAGTCTGTACAACACATATATTGTATGCATGTTTTCCTCGCCTCCCCAATTTTAATAGGGCTCGCATTTCCATTGTTTAGTGCATATGTGCCAACTATTAATTTCCCGGGTTGTAGCTTGTTCACCGGCTTGGGCAGCTTGAGACTTGTTGTAGATCGTCTACTGGATTCTTTTTATCCATGTGCACTTGCTGCTTTGTATCCACGTGGGGTATTTTCCCCCATGACCTTTGACCTTGACCTCCGATGACCTTCGAAACTACCCGGTAAACAGCGCACGCCCGATACCCATCTATGTGTGAAATATCGGAACGATGCGTCGAAGCGCGGCGGAACGCATAGCCGGACAGACACACACACGGACAGACAACGGCTATTATTTTAGTAGTACTAGTGCACCTGCGGCTGTGAGAGCCCAGATGCTGTGAGAGCACTGGCATGATAGCGATAGCAGCAATGCATTCTGGGTAGACATTTACAGTGCATTTCAAATTGGGCATGTAGCCAAAAGCTGAATGGAATCTATGAATGAATGACCTTGTTCACCGGCTTGGGCAGCTTGAAACTTGTTGTAGATCGTCTACTGGATTCTTTTTATCCATGTGCACTTGCTGCTTTGTATCCACGTGGGGTATTTTCCCCCATGACCTTTGACCTTGACCTCCGATGACCTTCAAAACTACCCGGTAAACAGCGCCCGCCCGATACCCATATATGTGTGAAATATCGGAACGATGCGTCGAAGCGCAGCGGAACGCATAGCCGGACAGACACACAGACAGACAGACAGAGCTTATGATTATTATAGTACTAGTGCACCTGCTGCTGTAATAGCCCTGTAGCTATAATAAGGGCACCATCTGCATGATAGAGATACTTTTTGACCCCAGATGATGATAGAGATACGTTTTGACCCCAGATGACCTTTGAACTCAGATGATGAAGTTTGAGCCCGATTAGACAAAGTTTGAAATCCATGACCTTTGACCTTTGACCTTGGATGACCTCCATATAATGTTTTTCATGCTCCCCTCATACCAAGAATTCCACCCACCAAGTTTGAGCCCGATCGGGCAAAGTTTGAAATTTGACCCCCTCCATAATGACCTTTGACCTCCGTTGACCTCGATTTTATTTCGGGCATATATTCCCCTCGTATCAAGGATCCCACCCACCAAGTTTGAGCCCCATCGGACAAAGTTTGAAATTTGACCCCTCCGTAATGACCTTTGACCTCGGTTGACCTCAACTTTATTTCGCGCATATATTCCCCTCGTATCAAGGATTCCATCCACCAAATTTGAGCTTGATCGGACAAAGTTTAAAATTTGACCCCTCCGTAATGACCTTTGACCTCGGTTGACCTAGATTTTATTTCGGTCATATATTCCCCTCGTATCAAGGATCCCACCCACCAAGTTTGAGCCCGATCGGACAAAGTCTGAAATTTGACCCCCTCCGAAATGACCTTTGACCTCCGTTGACCTCGATTTCATTTCGGGCATATATTCCCCTCGTATAAAGGATCCCACCCACCAAGTTTGAGCCCCATCGGACAAAGTTTGCAATTTGACCCCTCCGTAATGACCTTTGACCTCGGTTGACCTCGCTGTTATTTTGGACATATATTACCGTCCTATCAAGGATCCCACCCACCAAGTTTGGGCCCGATCGGACAAAGTTTGAAATCTGTGACCTTTGACCTTGACCTCCGATGACCTTCAAAACTACCCGGTAAACAGCGCACGCCTGGTACCCATCTATGTCCGAAATATCGGAATGATGCGTCGAAGCGCGGAGAAACGCATTGCCATCGAACACACAGAGCTCATTATTTTCTTAATGCTAGTGCACCTGTAGCTTTGCAGCAATGCATTCTGGGTAGACATTACAGTGCATTTCAAATTGGGCAAACAGCCAAAAGCTGAATGAAACTTGTCCAGAGTTGCCCATTACACATCTTTGTATCCACTTGCTGCTGCTTTTGCTATCCAGTTGGGGTATTTTCCCCCCTAGATGACCTTTGACCTCGAGGGGCCCTTCGAAAACCACCCGGTTAACTTGCTTTTCCCGTCACCTATCCATATCCGAAATTTCGGCTCGATGCGTCGAAGCGCGGCGGAACGCATAGCCGGACAGACAGACAGATAGATAGATAGATACACAGATAGACAGATAGAGACCGCTTATTATTTTATTAGTACTAGTTCACCCGTAGCGGTGAGAGTAATTTCGCACATATATTCCCCTCATATCAAGGATTCCACCCACCAAGTTTGAGCCCGATCGGACAAAGTTTGAAATTTGAACCCTCCGTGATGATCTTTGACCTTGGTTGACCTCAGTTTTATTTCGGGCATATATTCCCCTCGTATCTAGGATCCCACCCACCAAGTTTGAGCCTGATCGGACAAAGTTAGAAATTTGAACCCTCCGTGATGACCTTTGACCTTGGTTGACCGCAATTTTATTTCGGGCATGTATTCCCCTCCTATCAAGGATTCCACCCACCAAGTTTGAGCCCGATCGGACAAAGTTTGAAATTTTGACCTTTGACCTTTACCTCCGATGACCTCGAAAACCACGCGGTCAACATGCTTTTTGCGATACCTATCCATATCCGAAATATTGGATCGATGCGTCGAAGCGTGGCGAAACGCATAGCCGGACAGACAGAGAGACAGACACACACACAGACTTCGCTCATTATTTTAGTATAGTAGACTAGTGCACCTGCAGCTGTGAGAGCCCTGATGCTGTGAGAGCACTGGCATGATAGCCTTTCTGTTTGACCCCAGATGACCTTGGTGTAATTTTTTCATGCCCCCCTCATACAAAGGATTCCACCTATCAAGTTTAAGCCCAATAGGGTAAAGTTTAAATTTAGCCCCTACATGACCTTTGACCTTGGTTGACCTCAATTTTATTTTGCGCATATATTCCCCTCGCATCAAGGATTCCACCCACCAATTTTGAGCCCGATAGGACAAAGTTTGAAATCCATGACCTTTGACCTCGGATGACCTCCATATAATGTTTTTCATGCTCCCCTCGTACGAAGGTTTCGACCCACCAAGTTTGAGCCCGATTGGACAAAGTTTGAAATTTGACCCCTCCGTAATGACCTTTGACCTCGGTTGACCTTGATTTTATTTCGCGCATTATATTCCCCTCCTATCAAGGATTCCACCCACCAAATTTGGGCCTGATTGGACAAAGTTTGAAATTTTGACCTTTGACCTTGACCTCCGATGACCCTCAAAACCACATGGCCAACATGCTTTTCCCAATACCTACCTATATCCAAAATTTCAGCACGATGCGTCGAAGTGCGGCGAAACGCATAGTCGGACAGACAGACAGACAGATAGATACACAGATAGACAGATAGACAGATAGAGACCGCTTATTATTTCATTAGTATAGATAGATAGATAGATAGATATATGCTTACTTTTACACATAGTATAAGGTGCAGTTATGCTGTTTGTTTATTCATCATTATTGTTAGCAAGTAAAAGTCATTAAAAGCAATTTTAAAGGACAAAATGCAAAATATAAATAAAATAATTAAACATTTTGCAATTTTCAATTGTGGACGCGGGCGGTTTAACAGTAAACTAAGAATTGATTGTGAAGAGCCTATGTTATTTTTGCCAATAATATTTTGCTAAAATCAATGCATAAATGTTCATGGTACTTTTACTTTGCATACTTTTACCCTGACACTTGGTCGAAGTGTTTCTAATATGCTCTAATGTATTATATGTGACCGTACACCACGAATGAGCCGTAAATGTCCTCAATTGTATTCTGAGTTACAGTGTAAAATGGGCATGAAGGTCGTATTCATAGGAACCTCAATTTGGTGCTACGTGTATGACGTGCGATCGCTGCCATAAATGGACAAATTGACATATGTCAATTTCTTTCAGTGAAATCGACATATGTTGATTTTATCCAATAGCAGAACTTGTAATCGACATAAGTAAGCTAATTTACTTAAAATGTACATATGTCAATTACCTTGCGAGAAATCGCCATATGCTCATTATTTGAAAACTAGTGTCGAATTTATTACTGTTCATTGGTTGCTGCAACCGGCCTTCCGCCTCATTGGCTGAAATTACCTCCAGAAAAATTCAAAATGTAATCGACATAATATGCCAATTATTTAGAAATTGACATATGTCAATTTCCAAATCACTACGCTACGAATGCACCAAAAATACACCTCGGAGTACGAGCGAGCTCTATCACGGTTTATGACCCTCATCAATCATTATATCATTATATGTTTTATTACAACCGGTCGCTTGTTACATTTTCTTATATTATTCTACAACTATTTCAATGTGTATTCCGTTCTAAAATGAGTAAATATTGTTTCTGTATTGAGTATTTATAGCTGGTATTGTTAGAAAGTAAATGGCTTAAATAAGAAGACTTGTTTAAAAAAAATACAATGTACGACATAACATGTACATAGTGTAAGAGTCTACATGGATGGAAGATTATTTCCTGTGCAGGTCTTGGGGTGGTACAATAATGATGTGTACTTGGAGGGGGAGGGATTTATAGGGGTGGCAAAGATTTTTGGGTTGACCAAAAGCGGTCAACGTACGTATATCGACAGCTTGTAGCATTATGCATCAACACCTGTTGGGCGCATTGGATGTCGTTTTGGGAGTATTCTTTTCTGCAACCAATCACATGTCTTGAAATTGACATATGTCGATTTATACCTCAAAATGGTTGAGAACAATTTTAACCATCAGGTATAGTGAAGCAGTCACGCAGCCAATTACACAACATAAAATTGATGCAAACAGCACAAGTGGTTTTAAATAATGGACATATGTCAATTTCCACCCTTGGAAATGACATATGTCGATTTTATGTAAATTAGCTTACTTATGGCAATTACAAGTTCTCCTATTGGACAAAATCAACATATGTCAATTTCTTTCAGCGAAATTGACATATGTCAATTTGCCTATTTATGGCAGGGATCGCACGTCATATACGTGTACCTCATTTAATGAGATACACGTAGCACCAAATTGAAATACCTATGAATATGACCTTCATGCCCATTTTACACTGTAACTCAGAATACAATTGAGGACATTTACGGCTCATTCGTGGTGTACGGTCACATATAGTGAAGCCGCCCCCTAATTTGCATATTTGCATAATTACTGAACTAATTTGCATAATTGCTAATTAATTATGCAAATTAGGGCGGCTAGCTAATTAATTATGCATAAATTATCTGGAATTCAAGTTTTAAAAATAAAAATTTTAAAAATAAAAATGTTACGAACATTTATGCCCCGGTGGGGCACTTAACACAAATGACCATAGGTTTATGTTCTCCCGGAAATACCCCCCTTTTGGATTCCGAAAGACCCCCTATATTTGACCAAAACAAATCTCCGAAAAACCCTTGATTTTGATCATTTCAGCTCTAAAAGACCCCAAAATTGCTTATTCCTTATGATTTCTGGGGTTTTTTGGGAGGATTTTTCAACCAAAAAGCCAAGAAAGACCCTTGATTTTGACTGTTCGCAACTCCAAAAGTCCCCATTTTACTTGTTCGCAGCTCCAAAATACCCCCTTTTACCGGTACGCCGTCAGCTCCCAAAGACCCACCACCTCAAAATTGCGGGGGAACATACCCAGCAAAATATTTTGATGTGCCCCCCGGATTTATGCATTGAATTTTAACAAAATATTGGCAAACATTATATATTAATGAGCATTTTCAAGTCATATTAGCTCATTAACTGCATTGATTATCGATAAAAACAATACAATGCAAAGAAATTTGAAATACTAGAGAACCTGCAGCTGCGAGGGCACTGTAGCTGTACGTGAGAGCACCACCAGCATGAGAGCGATACAGTTTGACTCCCAATGACCCCATATAACATCTGACCCTAGATGTCCTTCGCTTGATGACCTTTGATGACCTCAGCCTGATTGAACAAAGTTTGAAATTTGACCCCCTCCGTAATGGCCTTTGACCTCAGTTGACCTCAATTTTATTTCGTGCATATATTGCCCTCGTATCAAGTATTCCACCACCAACTTTGAGCCCGATCGGACAAAGTTTGAAATTTGACCCCTCCGTAATGACCTTTGACCTCCGTTGACCTTAATGATATTTCGTGCATATATTCCCCTTGTGGCAACGATTGCACCCACCAAGTTTGAGCCCGATCGGACAAAATTTGAAATTTGACACCTCGGTAATGACCTTTGACCTCGGTTGACCTCAATTTTATTTCAGGCATATATTCCCGTTGTATCAAGGATTCCACCCACCAAATTTGAGCCCGATCGGACAAAGTTTGAAATTTGACCCCTCCATAATGACCTTTGACCTCGGTTGACCTCGATTTTATTTTGGGCATATATTCCCTACGTATCAAGGATCCCACTAACCAAGTTTGGGCCCGATCAGACAAAGTTTGAAATCCATGACCTTTGACCTTGACCTCCGATGACCTTTAAAACTACCCGATAAACAGCGCACGCCCGGTACCCATCTATGTCTGAAATATCGGAACGATGCGTCGAAGCGCGGCGAAACGCATAGCCGGACAGACTGACAGACAGACACACATAGCTCATTATTTTATTAGTACTAGTGCACCTGCAGCTGTGAGAGCCCTGATGCTGTGAGAGCACTGGCATGATAGCATTTCTGTTTGACCCCAGATGACCATGGTGTAATTTTTTTCATGCCCCCTCATACAAAGGATTCCACCTATCAAGTTTAAGCCCAATAGGGCAAAGTTTAAATTTAGCCCCTACATGACCTTTGACCTCGGTTGACCTCAATTTTATTTTGCGCGAATATTCCCCTCGCATCAAGGATTCCACCCACCAATTTTGAGCCTGATAGGACAAAGTTTGAAATCCATGACCTTTGACCTTTGACCTCGGATGACCTCCATATAATGTTTTTCATGCTCCCCTCATACGAAGGTTTCGACCCACCAAGTTTGAGCCTGATCGGACAAAGTTTGAAATTTGACCCCTCCGTAATGACCTTTGACCTCGGTTGACCTTGATTTTATTTCGCGCATTATATTCCCCTCCTATCAAGGATTCCACCCACCAAATTTGGGCCCGATCGGACAAAGTTTGAAATTTTGACCTTTGACCTTGACCTCCGATGACCCTCAAAACCACATGGCCAACATGCTTTTCCCAATACCTACCTATATCCAAAATGTCAGCACGATGCGTCGAAGTGCGGCGAAACGCATAGCCGGACAGACAGACAGACAGACAGATAGATAGATAGATAGATACACAGATAGACAGATAGAGACCGCTTGTTATTTTATTAGTACTAGTGCACCTGCAGCTATAATGACCCTAATGGCCCTTTAGCTATTATTGGGGTATGTGGGCGCTTATTGGGTTTATTAGTATAGATACGTAGGGCCTATTATGAAAACTGTACGGTCCGATTAGCTTCAAACAAAAGACATATTGATCAGTGTTCTCTGCCCTTCTCAAATAATAAGAGCACTTCCAAAATGCCACAATACCACCTTAACTTATTATGATGGTTACAATATAATTCCTTGTACGCCGGGAGCCGGGGGGGGGGGTCTCAAGGACCCATGCTAGATCCGGGGTTCCTGGAGCATGGAGGTAACCCCAACCGGGAGGCTGAAATTTTTTTCACCAATTTTTTTTAAACGTACAATTTAACAGGTGTTACACCCCCTAATCACCACAACCCAAAACCGCCCCTAGCCGCCCCTTAAGTACCGCCCTTTTTTACTTTAGTTATTCTTTTTGCCGCCCCTTTATCTTCCGCCGCCCCTTCTTTTTTGCCGCCCCTGCTTTTACCCCGGGGGGCTGGTGCCCCAAAGCCCACCACCACAAAAAAAAATATATATACGCGCATGTATACAGCATACAAACATAATTATTATCTATATATACATGTATGATAAAATTCTAGAGCGCGTCTCTTTTGAAATGCCTCATTTTCTCGTGCTGGGTCACTTAATTATATTGTCTCGATAATTATTTGCTTGCGCCACATTACACGTGAACTTTGATCTTTGTTTTGTTTGGTAATCGCTAGATCAATAATCATTACGCCTAATCAATAACCTAGAATGGTTAGTTTCCGGCAAAGTTAAATTCCTTTCATTCACAAGTGCTGATAGGTGAAAATTGACGTAGAGTGCATGCCAATGAGTTTTCGTATCACTGAGATCGACATCGTAGCATACATCGATTTTTTTTCTGTTTCTCAAACGCCGTGTCTTCGTGCAGTGAGCATATTCGGGTGTCCGAATAGTGTCGAGCCTGTGGAATTTCAAAGCATCTGCTTGTTAGCTCTTGTTCAAGGTAGGCCTATAATAATTTATTTTTATTTATAATTATTGTCTTCTCTATTTATAATACCATAATTATCTAAGAGGCGCAGTTATAAGGTAGCACATGGTAATTTGCCGTGTGTATCCTTTAAATAGTTGTAGCACCGAGAACACAAAACGTTTTAAATGCATGCGTTACACATTTTAGGTTTTAGTTTTGGTAAAAAGTTTTGATTATAACAGTAAATGTCTGGTTTTATCAGAGAAGATCATCTTCTCGGGTTTTATAAAGATCATGAAAACGGTTTAAAAGGTTTTGTATTAGGCCGTATAAAACTAATATTTTGGTTCTCGTCCAGAGGATTTTCATGAATTGATGAGGGAGGGAGGTGTTTTTTTGTTTGTTTTTGTTTTTGTTTTTTCAGTGTAAAATCAGCATTGTCTGTAGTTTTCGGTCTTTTCCAACAGTGCTCGAGGAAACGATGAGGCACTTTTTTTTTTCAAATGTGAGATTCTGAGGGATAAACCCCTAGAGTACTACAAAAAGACTTGGAAGTGGTCCTTGTTCTCTAATAAACTTATTTATATGTATGAAAAATCATTCCAAAGTCTAAAATAATTGAAAAATATAAAAAATATTTAAAAAATCTGACAAATCCCAGAAATTGAGGAGGGAGGGGACGAGAACCAAAACATTAATATGGCCTTATGAGTACACAAGAACATTTTTATAATGCTAATATTGTAAAATATTTTTGCAAACAGTTTTCGCCTAATATTTTGCAACACTTAAATAACATTAGGCTATGTTAGAATATTTTGCAGTAGATTTTCAAAAAAGAATGTTCACTGTGTCTCAAACCATTGTACCCTTTATATAAACCCGATATTTAACATTTCAACATTTTCTAAACCTTTATCTTCAGCGAATCATGTCGAAAACGTTTTGTGTTTGTTGGGGACTACAAACATTAAAACTTCGAAAGGAATGGGCTCCATTGTTCAGGTCTTGCTGTCCGCACTTTCTCTGTGAACATTTCTTACTTTAGGATGTGGCTACTTCAGGCTATACATGTACTACCCATACACAAACAAACTTAAACATTTTTAAACATTTTAAACATGTTATATTTTGGGTTTTGGTTTAGATAAAAACGTTTTAATAACATTAAATGTCGGTTATATAAAGGTCATGAAAATGTTTTAAAACGTTTCGTATGAAAAAACACATCTAAAATGTTTACAAAATGTTATTGTACAATATTTTTTGCAAACATTTTTTGCCAAATATTTGTCAAGACTTTGTGTTAGATTATTTTCAGTAGGTTATCATAAAAATGTTTTTGAATGTTATGAAAACGTCCTATACCCTTCATATGATCCGGTACCGACATTTAAACGTTTTCTGCCAACCTTTTCTAACCTTTTGCGAATGAAGTCGAAAACGTTTTGTGTTTGCTGGGTAGGAGGTCTCGCTCATTATTATATTATTAATAATTTATTATTGGTCTGATTTTTGTGCTTTATGTACATGCTTTTTGATATTCTTTGCACATACTTTCAGACACATGCAGCTTGTTGTCTTTTTAAATCATGATAATTGTAAATTACACACCAATTCAGCGTTTAGCTGCGATAAACCATGAATAATGATACTAGGGGTAGGTTAAACAGCCTTTTAAAAAGGGTGATGTTTCAAATTTCTTAGGGAACCAGCTTATTTGATGCGGCATGATCTCCTGAGCAATTTGACACCTTTTTCATCCAAATCGGCCAAAAAATGAGAAGGTGCCGACCAAAACAAGTATTTGGACAGGGGGGTCTGTTGGGGGGTCTGAAAATCAATATTTTCATCAATAATCATAATGTTATGCCTAATTATGTTAAAGTTGGTGTTGTTTTGCATGTAATTGATGTCTAGAATTCCATTTTTGAAAGTTGCCTTAATTTTATACGGCCTTATGAGTACACAAGAACATTTTTATAATGCTAATATTGTAAAATATTTTTGCAAACAGTTTTCGCCTAATATTTTGCAACACTTAAATAACATTAGGCTATGTTAGAATATTTTGCAGTAGATTTTCAAAAAAGAATGTTCACTGTGTCTCAAACCTTTGTACCCTTTATATAAACCCGATATTTAACATTTCAACATTTTCTAAACCTTTATCTTCAGCGAATCATGTCGAAAACGTTTTGTGTTTGTTGGGGACTACAAACATTAAAACTTCGAAAGGAATGGTCTCCATTGTTCAGGTCTTGCTGTCCGCACTTTCTCTGTGAACATTTCTTACTTTAGGATTTGGCTACTTCAGGCTATACATGTACTACCCATACACAAACAAACTTAAACATTTTTAAACATTTTAAACATGTTATATTTTGGGTTTGGGTTTAGATAAAAACGTTTTAATAACATTAAATGTCGGTTATATAAATGTCATGAAAATGTATTAAAACGTTTCGTATGAAAATACACATCTAAAATGTTTACAAAATGTTATTGTAAAATATTTTTTGCAAACATTTTTTGCCAAATATTTGTCAAGACTTTGTGTTAGATTATTTTCAGTAGGTTATCATAAAAATGTTTTTGAATGTTATGAAAACGTCCTATACCCTTTATATGATCCGGTACCGACATTTAAACGTTTTCTGCCAACCTTTTCTAACCTTTTGCGAAAAAAGTCGAAAACGTTTTGTGTTTGCTGGGTAGGAGGTCTCGCTCATTATTATATTATTAATAATTTATTATTGGTCTGATTTTTGTGCTTTATGTACATGCTTTTTGATATTCTTTGCACATACTTTCAGACACATGCAGCTTGTTGTCTTTTTAAATCATGATAATTGTAAATTACACACCAATTCAGCGTTTAGCTGCGATAAACCATGAATAATGATACTAGGGGTAGGTTAAACAGCCTTTTAAAAAGGGTGATGTTTCAAATTTCTTAGGGAACCAGCTTATTTGATGCGGCATGATCTCCTGAGCAATTTGACACCTTTTTCATCAAATCGGCCAAAAAAAATGAGAAGGTGCCGACCAAAACAAGTATTTGGACAGGGGGTCTGTTGGGGGTCTGAAAATCAATATTTTCATCAATAATCATAATGTTATGCCTAATTATGTTAAAGTTGGTGTTGTTTTGCATTTAATTGATGTCTAGAATTCCATTTTTGAAAGTTGCATAAAAATTGGAGTTGTCGTTTTCTTAAAATGGCCGTGTTACGTCCAAATAAGGATGTGAGGGCGCTTTGCATAAAACATGCGCACATTCTTTTCACATGAAATTTTAATGATGTCAGTATGAAGATAATCACATGTGCCACATCCTCAAGAAATTTGGGCTTTATATTTCTTTTCGTTTGACCGTGGCACCATTTTTCATATTCTCAGGAAGCCTTCCATTGAAACGTACACATTTTAAAGTGCATTGACCCCTGTACAGTTGAATGGCAGCGTTCTATGAAATATTCAAATGGCTGCCAAAATGAAACCGTACAATGTAAATCGCTCAAATTTCTTGAGCAGGTACTACCTATGATTATCTTCATACATGTATACGTTAATGAAATTTCCACTTTAAAGATCGTTTGCAAGTTAAATGCGAAGCGCCCTCATATCCTTATTTGGACGTAAAATGGCCATTTTCAGAAAACGACAACTCCAATTTTTATGCAACTTTCAAAAATGGAATTCTAAACATCAACTACATACAAATCAATACCAACTTTAACAGAATTAGGCATAAAATAATGATTATTGATGAAAATATTGATTTTCAGACCCCCCAACAGACCCCCCTCCCCTGTCCAAATACTTGTTTTGGCCGGCACCTTCTCATTTTTTGGCCGATTTGGATGAAAAAGGTGTCAAAATGCTCAGGAGATCATACTGCATCAAATAAGCTGGTTCCCTAAGAAATTTGAAGCATCTTTAACCCACCACTAATGATACAATATAAATAGAATATAAATTAAGGTTGTTTATCTTTTTTGCCTTTCAAGTTTTATTGCTGTAAGTTCCTTTACGTATTGTAACAAAGGGACTATTATTGTTCCATAAGTGATTTAGTGTACACTGTACTAAATCACTTAGGCTGCGATCACATAGAAGTATACGGTATTCGCTAGATGTGAACTCAGCCTGATCGAATGAGCGTATTTCGTATAGCGAATAGCGAATATCGTATTATGTGATCGCAGCCTTACGGAACAATTTTTCTGCGACCTATAGTTTTTGACCTAGATGACCTCTTGGAATTCATAAGTAGGCCAAAAATGCTTGTTTTTGATAATGGTCATTTTTGCCAAACATTGACCATTTGTTACCATTTTGAGCAATTCCTTGCATTATAAAGTTTGAATTAGGCCTACACTTTATATTATTGATATTGGCCTACATGTCTTCTTTAATTTTAAGCTATTAGGAGAATTCAACAGTTTCCATGGAAACGGCCATTTACGCCCATCTTTTGTTAATGTTACTGGGAAATCAGCTCTATATTTTACAGGAGATATTTGCTTAAAAATGAGCATTTACGGCCGTTGCCATGGTAACTGCATACTTGTTGAATTATCTCAATAGCCTAAAATTAAAGAAGCCCTGTTTATCAATAAAGTCAAGTGTAATTTAAACTTTTGTAATGCAAGATATTGCTAAAAATTATGAAAAAGGGTCTATTTTTGCCCAAAATGACCAAATTCACTAAAAACATGCATTTTAGGCCTACTTATGAATTCCAAGAGGTCATAGGTCAAAAACCATGGGTCACAGAAAATGTTGTGATTGACTTTTTAGATCCAAACATCCATCTTAGTAAACCGATACACTTTCCAAGATGCATATGCAAATTTTCAAAAAATTTCCCATGTAAAAATTACTATTTTTGGTAAAAAATCCCCCAAAAATGGTAATTTTACCCATAAATTAAATGTATTGGATTAAGCGATGATTTTGTTTACATATTTCAAATATTTTGTGTTCTGCACGCCAAATATGAAGTTTCTACTCCATTTAGTTTTCAAGTTTAAGCTAGTTTAAATGTGCCATTTTTAGATAACAAAAAACCTTAAATAGCGTGACCGTTGCCGTGGAAACGGAATAGAACGCGCGGGTTACAGATTTGGCAACATGGCAGAAAAAATTCTACAGACTCTTCTGCACATTTTGATAATTATAATTATGATTTGTCCATTTGAAACACCTGTCCTACGAAACCGAATAAATAGAGCCCTTTTTGGCTGCAGACCAATGCGCCCAATTTGGCGCATTTCGGCATAAGCGCCCTTAAAGCGCCCAATTATGGCTCTATGGGTGCTTTTTGCTGAAAATTGGTATATATACTGATGGGTTTCCGGGGATGGGTTGCAAAAACAGCAAAAAGTATGAGGTATAGAGAAAGTCAGCTTCCGAAAGTATGCGCTACACACCCACATACAATTTTTTTTCGAAGACCCCACCACCCTCCGGTACCAATCATTTTGATACAGTCTATAGTGTATTTCCACAACTTTGTCATAGGCCTACTTATTGAAACGGACAACAAGGTGGCCGGAGATGGATTGAATACGGACCTCAAAGAACTTGCCACGATAGTCACGGATAAGACCGTTCTGTTGTGTAATGCAGAGGAATTATTTGCCTTATTGAAGGTTAGCCTTGCTAAATATATCACCAAAGTCGCTGACGACTTCGTGTAGCCTGCACCAAAGTAGACCAATCAATAAACCAATTTTCAGTTCCATGGAATTTGTCAACATTTTCAGAAAAGTTAACCCATTTTTTTTGGGGGGGAATTTCCAAAATATTGGTGCAATGGGGCAAATTGGGCTAATTGACCCATCCATACACTCTAAATTAGAAAGACTTAAAATTTAAATCTTAGTTGAGACTTGTAAATTTTTAAGTCTGAGATTTATTTTACGCAGGGTTTGATTTAAATTTTCTTTGGGATCGGGAAAAAGAAAATCTATTTTTAAATCTGTCAGTGACTATAACTTCCATGAAAAAGCTTACATTGTTGTGCACATAATGTGAACATTATCTTCAATCGCCGAGGTAGTAATCTGTGCTTCTGCTGTATAAGCTTAGCTATACACATAATATAATTTATAAATGGGTAAGCTTATTTCCATGAAGGATCACACTCGGCCACTGCAGTGGCACTGGAATTATCACTGACGCTGCAGACTATTGCTTGAACTTTATGAAAGAAGTAGTCCTGACTTGGTATTACTGCCGTGAATAGACTTGAATTGCTTGATAAGAAGTCACGCAGACTTGTATTTAATATCGATATTTAAATCCCCATAAAGATTTATATTATTTTGAAATAAATCCCAGATATGCTTAAAAGTAAATCTTAAAGGACTTGAATATTAAATCCAATGGACTTGCATTTTAAATCCCTGTGGGACTGAAATTTATAAAACTTTGTAAAGACTTATTTTAATCCTATATTGATTGGTCCCTAACTACAGTCTCTGAAAGTTTTAAAAGTAAGTCTTTTGGATTTGAATTTAAATCCCTGTAATTTAGAGTGTAAATACCAAAATTTGCCTAAAAGGGGGCCATGTTTAGGGCACGTCCCCGTATGGTCATTTGAACTGAGTACCTCTCCCAGGCGCGTGCCCGGAGGCTTTGGGGGCTGCAGCCCCCTCCCCCGTGTTAAAGAACGAGGGAGAGAGCAGTGGCATAGCCAGTGGGGGAGAGGGGCATAGTGCCCCCTGAAAAAACTTGAATCTAAAGGGGAGGAAAAAGGGAAAAAACACCCCAAAAGTGGATCCATATTTCACAGATTTTGATATAAATTGGATCGATTGAGCCCATATTTATTGGTCGAGCAATGAGTTTTTACGTCTCGTCCAATATTTTTAAACTCATAGCAAGATCACTAAGTATTGGGCCTAAATCATTCAATTTTACCATTACTATGTTTTGCCCAGTTTTGGATCCAATATTTTTACACACTTGGATACACCAAAATATAATAATGAAGCAAATTGAACCCATTTTATACCCGGAGGCCCAGTTTTCGGTCAAATTTCCCGAAAATTGAAAAAAAAATGCCAAACCGGGTTGAAAATTATCGTCCCTCATGCCATTATGCGTTATGAACGGGCGAACTTCGCTATTCCGAAGGTTCGCTATTCCGAAGTTTCGCTATTCCGAAGGTTCACTATTCCGAAAATTAAAAAGGTTCTCTATTTCGAAGGTTCTCTATTCCGAAAACAGAAAAGGTTCTCTATTCCGAATATGAAAAAGGGTTCTATATTCCGAATATAAGAAAATGGGTTCTCTATTCCGAAAACGAAAGAAGGTTCTTTATATCGATATAAGCCACCGTGTTCTCTACTCCGAAAATGAAAAAAGATTCTCTATTCCGAATATGAAAAAAAGGTTCTCCATTCCGCAATTGGAGCTCGTGACCTTTGACCTCTGGGGCAGGATAAATCTACGGGGTAGGGCCCATTAGTGACCACATAATTATGGGCCCTGGGGCCTTTGTAGTTTTAGCGCTAGCCTTGACAGAAAGATGTGTTTGATGACGGAGCAAAAGGGCCCTAAAAGAAACCAATTAAAGTTTTTCGGTTAGCCATGATGTTACGAATTCCACTGCATATAACATATTCGGAATAGAGAACCTTTTTTCATATTCGGAGTAGAGAACACGCAGACTTGTTTCGGAATAAAGAATCTTTATTCGTTTTCGTAATAAAGAACCCATATTTGAATATTCGGAATAGAGAACCTTTTTTCATATTCGGAATAGAGAACCTTTCTGTTTTCGTAATAGAGAACCTGTTTGTTTTTTGGGAATTTTCGGAATAGAGAACCTTCGGAATAGAGAACCATTTTTTCGGAATAGCGAACCTTTAATTACATTCGGAATAGCGAATGGTAAAATTACATGTTCGGAAAAGCGAACCTTCGGAATAGCGAACCTTCGGAATGGCGGACCTTCGGAATAGCGAGAGGACCCCTTATACATCGCGTACGCGTTCGAGTAATACTTCTATTGTAATAATTTATTCAAAATCTCGGATTTTAACAAAACTACAGCACCCAGAGTCTTGAATTTTTGCAGGGTATGTTAGTTTAATACTAAAGCACATTACAATCGTGTACAAAACTGAATTTGAAAATTTTTGAGGGCGTCCTCCTCAGCAAATGTTACAATATGGCTTTTTTTGTATTTTTCCGATTGATTATTGCAGGAAGATGTTATCTGGGACCAAAGATGAGACCATCCATGCCCGGATTATCACTACAGAGAAACCATTACATGAGCAGCAAGATAAAGTTAAGAAACGACTGACAATATGTTTGAAGAAACTAAATTTGGACAAAATACGACAGACAATTATTACAGGAGATGTGGTTCAATTATATAAATACGATTGTTGCGACGCATTATCAGCGTGTGGTAAGTGTAACAGTATTCCAACCCAAGAACAATCAAAACAATGTAAATATTGTTACAAGAGTCCGTTACAGACAAGTGTCCGGACAAGACATGAAAGAGATCATACCAAAGAAAATCCTTATCAATGTAAATATTGCAACAAGAGTTTCTCACATGCCCATAACAAGACTAGACATGAAAGGATTCACGCCACAGAAAAACCTTATCAATGTCAATATTGCAATAAGAGTTTCTCACAGGCAAATACCAAAATTGCACATGAAAGGACTCATACCAAAGAGAAACCTTACCAATGTAAGTATTGCAATAAAAGGTTCTCACAGGCAGGTGATAAGACTATACACGAGAGGATTCACACCAAAGAGAAACCTTATAAATGTAAATATTGCACCAAGAGTTTTCCAAAGGCAGGTACCAAGACTACACATGAAAGGATTCATACCAAAGAGAAACCTTACCAATGTAAATATTGCGATAAAAGTTTCTCACAGGCAGGTGATAAGACTAGACATGAAAGGATTCATACAAAAGAGAACCCTTACCAATGTAAATATTGCAGCAAGCGTTTTCCACAGGCAGCTGCCAAGACTGTACATGAAAGGATTCATACCAAAGAGAAACCATACCAATGTAAATATTGCAATAAGAAGTTTTCACAAGCGGGTGACAAGACCAGACACGAAAGGATTCACACCAAAGAGAAACCTTATCAATGTAAATATTGCAATAAGAGTTTCCCACATGCCAGTGCCAAAACCAGACATGAAAGGATTCACACCAAAGAGAAACCATACCAATGTAGATATTGCAGTAAAAGTTTCTCACAGGCAGGTGATAAAACTGCGCATGAACGGATCCATACCAAAGAGAAACCTTACCAATGTAAATATTGTAACAAGGGTTTCTCACGGACAGGTGCCAAGAATGTACATGAAAGGGTTCACACTAAAGAGAAACCTCACCAATGTATATATTGCAATAAAAGTTTCTCACAGGCCTTTAACAAGACAAAACATGAACGGATTCATAACAACGAGAAACCCTACCAATGTAAATACCATTGTAAATATTGCAACAAGGGCTTCCTACAACTAAGTCACAAGACGCAGCATGAAAGGGTCCATACCAAAGAGAAACCCTATAAATGTAAATATTGCAACAAGAGTTTCTCACAGGCAAGCAACAAGACTGTGCATGAAATTATTCATATAAACAGGAAACCATACCAATGTAAATATTGCAAGAAGAGTTTTTCACAGGCAGGTTACAAGACTCAACATGAAAGAATTCACACCAAAGAGAAACCCAGGGAAGAAACCTTAACAATGTGAATATTGCAGGCAGAGTTACTCACACGCATGTGCAAAGACTATACATGAAATGGTTTGTACAAAAGAGAAACCTTAATTACCAATGTAAATTTTGCAAGATCAGTTTCACACAGGCAAGTAAACAAGACTGTGCATGACATGATTCATATAAAAAAGAAACCATAACAATGTAAATATTCCAACCAAAATCTCTCACCGACAGGTGGTTAGACTGCACATCATAGGATTCACACCGAAGATGAATCGTATCAATATGTAAATATTGTGACAAGTGTTTCTCACAGGCAAGACCGCACATGATATGTTAGACAAGTAAATAGCTAGACTACGCACGAAAGGCTTCATACCGAAGAGAACCGAAGAGTTTCCGAACAATTTGCCATGTTCAACAGAACGGTCGACTGCAGATCCGTCGGATAACGCTTTTTCAATGGGAAACGAACTTTGCTGCTTGGATGATGTCACGATGAGGTTAGCATTTATTCCCTATTGAAAAGCATGTTCCGACAGATCTGAACTTGACCGGCCTCTTAAGAGCTCTTAAGGGGTGGGGTATGAACGTTTGGACAGTATTTATTGTGGGACATTAGAGCACATCAGACATATCGAATTGCATTCTGATTACGAAGAATGTCCTTCTGATATCAAAGAATTTTAATTTTTGAAATTCGCAATGTAATACACATTTTATGGCAAATGATTAAAAAATGATATTTTTGATATTTAACAGTACTCGAAGTAAACTTTATAAATCTGATGATTTATACTTAATGTAATGTAGGTGGGATGAAAAGCCGACGATCAATTGAAAATGTTGACCTTTCGTATTGAAGATATGGATTTGTTATCCCAAAACACCAAAAAAAAATAGGTCTTTTGGGGAAAAATCCATATCTTCATTACGAAAGGTAAAATTTTCAATTGATCGTCGGCTTTTCCTCCCAGCTACATACACTTTAAGAATATGTCATTAGATTTATAAAATTTACTTCGAGGACTGTTATATATCAAAATGTGAAAAATATCAAATTGTAATAATTTGTCATAAAATTTGTATTATATCGTGAATTTCAAAAAATGAAAATTATTTGATATCAGAAAGATATTCTTCGTATTCAGAATGCAATTCGATAGGTCTGATGTGCTCTCATGTCCCACAAAAAATGCTGTCGAAACGCTCAAAACGCTCATTCCAGATCCCTTAAAGAAGTGTAAAAGATTTTTTTGTATGTCGGGAGTAGCATTTTTCACCAGGGCGAGAGGGGTAGGGTTGGGGACAAGCAATTTTGGCAGGCCTAAAAGGGTGTGTAATGGTCAGCAAGCAATTTGTGGCACGCCGTTCCGCAATTTACGCCCCTGGGTTCATCTTTATCAGTGGCGTACCGTGGCCGCCCCAACCCCGGGGGGCTGAAGAAAATTAAGGGCTGAAGAAATTAAATTTTGTCGCCCCTTCCTTAACAGCCCGAAAAGGTTGACCCATTTTTTTCTCGGTCGTTTGAAAAAGTGAAGAGCAAAAAAAAAAAATGTTTCAGGCGCTAGCGCCTTAAAAGCACACTTTGATGTATAGTACCATTGTTTCACAAATTTTTATGCTTTATCAAATTTTTCCGCCCTTTTTTATTTACTAATTCTTTTTGCCGCCCCTTCGTTTTTGCCGCCCCTGTTTTTGCCGCCCCTTCTTCTTCCGCCGCCCCTTCATTTTGGCCGCCCCTGCTTTTACCCCGGGGGGCTGGCGCCCCAAAGCCCCCAACAAAAAAAAATACGTGCATGTTTATCATTGCACAGGTTCCAAAAGTACAAAAGTCTTCTTTAATGAGGCTCGTGGCCAGACAACAGAGGAAAATAGTGATAAGGATTTAGGCCTACTTTAAAAACAATAAAGAAGTAAAAATACTGTCGGTAGAGTGGAAGGGGGTAATTGAACAGGGAAATTACTATCACAATTCAGCTGACAATTATACTCATTAGCTATGAAAATCTCGATTTATTTCAAATCATGTTTAAAACTATAGTTCGTCACTTGTCCTCATATACTAGTACTTAAAATCCAGCCCTCCATCCAAGAGGCCTGCGCGGAGCAATTCGCATGATTATAATAAAACAGGTGATAGATATGGATGGTAGAGACATGTCAATATTAAACTGTTATACCGTTGCGGATGCAGTTTATTCGATAGGGTTTATAAGGCGGCTGGCATTATCTTCTGATAGGAGGAGGGTCCCAAATATATCGGTGACCGGAGTCATTTTTATGACCCCCCTATCGTGGGCAAAAATAAACACGATCCCCCTATCTTGGATCGAATTTTTATGACACCCCCCCCTTTCACAGACTCAAGATAAATTATTTATTGCCGGAACTATACGACGCAGAGCGCGCCAAAAGCTATGGGCGAAGAAAGTGCGATGAGCGCGTTAAAATTTTTATCGTACGTGTAACATTTTTGCATTATATAGCTATACATGTAGATTGTATGCACATTTTGATTGTGACGTTAAAAGAATGCGTGTTAACAAATTATAACCCCTTTTTTGATCTAAAATTCTATGACTTCCCCACCCCAGTATATTATGAGCTCAGTGATTTTTTTTTTTTGGTTTGTGTAGAAATTGCTCAAAAATATTTTTAGCTTCTTATACCGTTGTGTAATGTGTGATATTTTACTGCTTCGAAGTTGGAACTGAATAAATTGGCAAATGTTATGAATAGATGCATGACTTAAATGACAAATAGTAACAGTTATTTCAATGTCATCATTGTACTTGTTTGGTGATAATTATCAAGATTATGTTATCCATGTTGGCAATTTACTGGGTGGGAATTTTGTGGCAATAATTATGGGCAAGTGGAATTTACATGCAGGGTGGGAAAATAATTTACTTGGTGGGCATCCAGATTCCTGTTATTTTGTTCCCACAATGTTAAAAGTTAACAAATGAACCACATTTTCATGTTAAACCGTTAAATCAGCCCGAAAAAGTCCAGTTTATAGGGCGGCTAAGTCCACATTGCGACTTTTATTGTAACAAAAAAGGTGTACCTTTCAGAGATTCCGTAACCACCCTCCCCTACCATAAACACAAAATGCCATCTACTGCTGATAGCACACTACTTCATCAACTATCTACTTGGTTTTTGGTTTGTAGTACTAGGCGATTTTTAGGATCGCCATGTGAGTAAAACACGAACGCTGAATTATAATGTAAACGCTATGACAGTGGGACAAAAATGTTCATTTGTCGCAACTTGTTGCACAAAATCAACTAAAGTGGGAACGTTGACAGTGTATGTTGGAACATAATTAATATGCCACATTGTTTACTTACATCATAGAAAGCAATCTGGTCCATTTCACTTGAAACAACTACTGCCAGTGTATAAATATATCCATATTATGGTCGTCGCCATTTTAATTGTATTTCGGCGTTGGGCGATACTACCCAGCAAACATTGTAATATTGGCCCAGTAATGGCTTAAACCGGTCTACTTCTGGCAATACCGGACACGGCTGACGGAATAACGCCAGTACAAATCCGATACTGGTTAATGTTTGGCTGCCGTTTTCTTATTAGGATAAGCTGTGCCGTACTTATTGGGCCAATTGAAGACTACCTGAAAGCTCCTGAATATGGCATCGAGCCGGCATGTACATACTGGCCCAGTTGCGGCAGAAACTTGTTGGCCGGGCTTGTAGGCCCCGAGTACCGGCCCTGTATTGGCCCAATGTTGCATTAATGTGGGCGTGGTTTTGAAACCCTGACATTTTTTACTATCAAAATACAATATTTGATCATTATCATCTTCATTTTGAAGGGCCACATGTTATTATTATTATAAAGAAAAGGCAGCGAGTTTACGCTTGTTCCGAATATTTCATTTACTGCCTTGTAAAGAATCTACGTGAGCAAGGCATAATTGTTTTCTGATGACACCATAGAATATATATTTCATTTATCAATGGCTCAGTTTTGTAAGCTTAGTTTGTTATCGAACTTTAATACTTTGCACATCGGGTAATACCAATTCAATTATGCTGAGTGCAAGTAAGTTTCCTTTTCAAAGGAAATATCTGGTTGAACAGGTGAAACTGACCAATAATGCCTGAACCGGGTAAAAGAGGAATAGAACACTGCACCGCTAGACGTGGACCAAAAAAAAAAAAAATAAAAAATAAAAAGGACCAAAATTGGACCATTACCGTTTACTTACGGTTTCATAATGGGAATATATTGGCAATATTATATTGGCCCAGTACAGTATTGAATAAATTGGACCTGTACTGGGCCAATTTCAACCCATTTTGGCCCAGTGCTGGCAATATCTATTGGGCCAGTCGAATGCCCGTGTGCACGACCGTACCGGACCAATACAGGCTGCCATTCTTGGTCCATTATACACTCTAATGACAGCCTATTCATTTTTTTGAATAGAAAGTCTATTCATTTTTTTAAATAGAAACTCATCAATTTGAATAGATCCCTTATCATTTTTAAATCGAATCATATCGTTTGATGCGATTTAGTATCAACATCGCAGAAAACTTTGAATCGACACACTCATCAAAATGACGTCAACGATAATGAGGGATTTCATTGGTCAAAAGTATGCACGCTGCTGTATCCGGGGTCTTGGTCGGCCGCCATTACACATTTGTACAGTACGGTGGGGACATAGGCACTAGTAAGAAATCCACTTTTATTGATATATTAAGGCTATATTAATCTAGCATCTGTATTTTTGTGTTCATTATGTTTTAAAAGTACGTTAGAATCTCAGTTGAAATAATAGGAAACAAAACCACGGGTGAAGAACACAGGGCAAACGCTATTTAACACCATAGATTTTATATTTTCAAGCAAATACATTATAATTTTCTGCCATCCTCTTTTAAGACCGTAATTTTATAGATAATTTCTGTAATACGTGTCACCATGCTATCAAATACACGCGATGGCTATTTAACACCACAGTGTTGAGTCGTATAGTGTTCCTCTCTTAGCGTGAAGCGGACAAGAGATGACGCATTTCCCCAAATTAACATGACTAGAATTTTAACCAGATTCTAGTCAAATAGATTCAAATAAATTGAATGGATTCTAATCAACTGCAACTAGTAAACTATTCATTTTTGATATATTACGTATTATTTTGATAAGGATCAAATCAAATTTGAATAGTTATCTAATCATTTTGATTAGATAACTTGTAAAAAATGATTAGTTCCCCCTCATCAAATATTTGATTAGACTCTCCGTATCATTTTGATTAGATTCTAGTAAGTCACCTATCGATACGGCAGTCTAATCAAATTTGATTAGTTTCTAATCATTTTTGATTAGTTTGTTTTAAGAGTGTAGCAGCTTTTATAGAGCCAGTATCGGGCCGATTGTATAATGTTTGCTGGGTAGATACTCCATACTCGGATGGTCGATACCATTAATTGGTATCGGCCATATACGATAGGCTACTTTTGACAGAATATAGAATTATAAGCAAATATTCTAATCTTTCATTCTCGACTTCAGGTAGCGAATAAATTGTATGGTATAGTGATTTAATTCCAGTGGATTGTCCCCAGGATTGTCTATGGGATTTATAAGCCTATATACACTCAGCGGCATACCATGGCGTGATATGTGCGAGATATTTCCAGTGATAGAGGTGAAGTTTATGATGTTTGTTTTTTTTGCAAATTCCCAATGTTTTTCGCCTCCAAATATTTGTATTGGGAACTTTCATAATGATTGCATATTATTTAAAGACCCATTCAGTGATCCCAGCGCAAGTGTAAAAAAAATTAAAATTGTTTGAAGGATAAGTCATTCAAATTGTTATTTGGTATTTTTGAAATGACACATTTGGCAAAAAAACGAAAAAAAAACCCAGCAGTACTGACGAAGTTGAAGCCCCATTAAAATACACGTAGCTAATTTAGATACTGTCAGTATCTAAATTACAGATTCGTGTAAAATGTCTTTCGGCTGAACCACTCGTAGGCTATGTTTAGCACATCTATGACAATGACAAAGGTACCAAAATCTGAATTTTGATGATTTTTACGATCGTCCGGATGAGCAGCTCACTGAATGGGCCTTTAACTATTTTATCATTTTGGAAGAAAAAAAGAAAAATCTAAAAATTTAAAACTATCGTACATTAGGCATAAGGCTTTAATTAAAAAGAAAGTTGTAAACTTGTTGCATCTAGTTGATTAAAGTGATGTTTGCTACTGGTTTTATTATCACCTGTGTTGTTTGTGTTTACGATTCGTAATCCCACGAAGAGTAAGTTTAGTTCGTTAATGTGGTACTGTAGGCCTACAGCCACACGTACCCCGCATCCCCTGAACAAACACATCCTACTCGTTTCAGGCGCGGATTCAGGAGGGGGGAGCGCCGACTGGCCCGCTACCCCCGCCCCCCCCCAAAAAAAAAAAAAAAAAAAGAGAAAGGAGAGAAGAGAAGAGAAAGGGGGAAAGGAGAAGAGAAAGGTGGAGAGAAAAGGTTAAATTTCACGTAATTGAGTAGGCCCATGCTTAATAAAAACCCGCACAGTCGGGTCGATCGGAAGTAGGTCCTATAATATAATAATGGCCTCACCGCCGTCACCGTGTTGCTTGAAGGCGGGTCCGCATCCTAAAAGCGTGTGAAAATTACTACGGGCCCGCCGATATGCAGGGTCCGTCACATTTGGCCACCAAAGTCATTATTACGATTTATGCATGTTTTTACCATGTTTACGAATCTCGAATTTTGCAAATTGACTTCGGGCCCTTTTTATTTGATTGATTGATTGATTGATTTGAATGGTGTAAAAATGATGCACCATTAATGGCTTGAATTGGACCTCAAATTTTTCAAACTTCTCAGGAGGGAACATCCGTCCTCAGACAGGCCCCCTTGCGTAGTGGATAACCATGTCCATTTTCGCTCTTCTTTCGACATTTCCAAATTTCCTATGTTGACAATTTATAGGGAAAACTTGTCCACGGAAGGTTTCATGGACCGTCAGTTTACAAATTTGCGGCTTTTTCAAACTAAAATTTTACACACTAGTACCCAAATGGTCCACGAAATCACTTCAATTTAGTCTTCATTTTACCCTCCCCTGTGTAATCGATATACAAGTGGCCATTTTCGCTTCTGCTTTCGCCGATGTATGTTTAAAACAATTTATAGGCCTACGATAATAGGGAAACTTGTCCACGAAAGGCTTCATGAACCGCACATTTCACAAATTTTCGGCCGCCAAACTAAAATTTTACACTAGTAGGGCCTAGGCCAAAATTGTCCACCAAATCGCTTCAATTAGATCTTCATTTTGTACACGTTTCTTTACTTCTGAGGGGGGAACATCCTCCCTCAGACAACCCCCTACGTCGCGCAAGCTAGCTCCGCGGCCATTTTTTTTTTTTCATTTTATTTTATTTTTTCTAAAAATTCGACCCACACCCCTGACTGCTCCAGATCGACAATCGGTACCAAAAGCTGGTATCGCCCATCCCTATGGAGATTGACATAGACGTATTATAGGACTGGGAGCGAGTCTAATACTGCATGTGGCTATCAACGAGTGTAAGTTAAACGGCAGAAACCGGTTGTGAAGAAGACTATACGTGGATCGCAAAAAAATAAGCGTCCTTACCAACCAGTCAACTTTAAGACAAATGGGTGAAAAAGGACACTTTCACGATGTTTTTTCATAATTTTTTTTATTTCACATGATCCGTGCATAGGGGCCTATATCGCCTAGCTATAAATGAAAAAAAAATGTTTAGACCAATCGAACCAATATATGAGTGTAGTACGCCCTTAATCAAGTGTAATTTGCTTCCAGTCTCTTCAGATTACTTTCGTCTCAGGTATTGCGATGCCTTTGTTTTGCTTCTATGTACAGTGGTATAAAATATTACTAAAAATTTAGCGCGAAAAGTAAGAAAGTACTGTATGAAGAACGAGTAATTATTATTAATCTCACTGTGTAACTTTATTACTGGAAAGGAAACAATATATCAATATAAAATATTATTATTTATATCAGGCTTTTGAGCGATACAATAAAACTGTATATTGTACAATATTTGCAAAATACCTGGATGCAATCGTATTTTTTAAATATTGTACGCGTATCTCGTACGCGTCGCGAGTACCATGGTGACAGCACCAACACGCGTCATGATACAACAGCACAACAATACAGACACCGTAACGGCTCACAGGAGATTCCGTACTGTATAAACAGTTAAAATCCCCGGTTAAAATCACGAACTTAATTCGCGGCAATTCTGGATGATGATAACCTTAGGAAATATAATCCACATCTAGACCTACAAGAAAATTCAATTTTCTAAATAGTTTTGCTTTTCTCATTGACAATGCACACAATTTCCTATGTGTCCCATATTACCTGCACCCATTCAGTTGAAAATCAGAGAAAATAATCATTTATAAAAGGAAAGTGCCACTTGTCAGTGGAATTTTACCTGCTGATAAGCTTAAGGGAAGGGGTATGGACGTTTGGACAGTATTTATTGTGGGACATTAGAGCACATCAGACATATCGAATAGCATTCTGAATACGAAGAATGTCCTTCTGATATCAAATAATTTTGATTTTTGAAATTCGCAATGTAATACACATTTTATGGCAAATCATTAAAATTGATATTTTGATATATAACAGTCCTCGAAATAGATTTTATAAATCTGATGATTTATACTTAAAGTGTATGTAGGTGGGATGAAAAGCCGACGATCAATTGAAAATTTTGACCTTTCGTATTGAAGATATGGATTTTTTTTTTTTTTTTTTCCAAAAAAAAATAGGTCTTTTTGGGAAAAAATCCATATCTTTAATATAAAAGGTCAAAATGTTCAATTGATCGTCGGCTTTTCCTCCCAGCTACATACACTTTAAGAATATATCATTAGATTTATAAAATCTATTTCGAGGACTGTTATATATCAAAAATGTGAAAAATATCAAATTTTTATAATTTGTCATAAAATTATATCGTGAATTTCAAAAAATGAAAATTATTTGATATCAGAAAGACATGCTTCGTATTCAGAATGCAATTCGATACGTCTGAGGTGCTCTCATGTCCCACAAAAATACTGTCGAAACGCCATAAACGCTCATTCTAGATCCCTTAGCCCATCACCTAAAGATCATAAAAATGACAAATGCCCCCTCAGTACCAGAGTTTTTGGATACACAATCATAAAATGTGACGTCATTGATTTTATATCAGGCCAAAAAAACGACATAATTTTTTTGGGCAATTTCACTCTTTTTGGCATTGATTTCCAAGAGTTTGATACACAGACTCCAAAACTGCATTTCTAGAAGCACAATTGATGTCTCTAAACACTTAACAAATCAACTTATAAAGTGTTTACCTTCTCTAAGCTACTTTTTGTTAAAATGAAAACAGGTGTCCCATATTACCTGCTGTCCCATATTACCTGCAGCTACCCTAATAATAATATTGAATGGCTTATTTTTGTGTGATACAAGAATATATTGCACTCGATAGAAAAATATTCTTGTATCACACTCAAAGCCATTCAATATTATATAAACATCCATACATAGACTGCAATATTATAACAGTATGAGGTACCACATTAGTATCGTGTTTTTTGTTTTTCAGCTCTTCAGTGTTAATCTGATCGAATAGAATGTCTGAAATCCTTCAGTTAAAAACACGTATGTTAGTATAAAAAGTGGGTAATGGTGAATCCAACGGACGAGGACACAAAACACATCAAGGATCAATAAATGATACAAGAGGATACCTTGAATATAAACAACAGAAAGGAAAACGAGCAAGGTACACCAACTTGATGTGGGGAAACAAGTAAAATACAGAGTAGACAATATGCAGGGGGGGGGCAAAACCCCGGGGGCACTCACATTTCCCAGCTATACGGGTATGTGCCGCGGCGACGACCCCCTTTTTCAGAGCCACTGGCCGTTCCTTAGACCCTCTGAATTCATTGTTTGCCCGCTCTGAAGCCCCAAAATTTTTCTAGCCGTTCCATAGACCCTCAGATCATCGATTTCCGCTCTCATCGGCATCTTGAGAGACGTGTTTTCTGTCCTACTATTTCAAGCCCAAAAGCAGACCCAAAAGCTACTTTTGCGAGCCCAAAAACTTCAAAGGGAATTTTCCATTAATTTCTTCCCCATTGAAACACATTGTAAGGAATAAGGTGAACTTTGGGTGGGATTTTGGGCTCCTTTAGTAGTGGCAACACTGGTTGACTGATAATAAATAAACATTGCAGCAATGCCGATCGCGAGAGTCCAGCTGGTGAACATTTAGCTAGAAATAAATGATTTTGAGATCTCTTTTTGGAATAAAATTGCCAAATATGAGGAAGAGTACCTTAATAATTATGTACACATCCTTGCAGCTCTCCATAAACAATGAATTAAAAGGTAATTTACGATCTACTGGTCTAGTAAAATCGGGAGTGGAATGGCTGTCAAATTCTGCACACTTCACTCAATCATCTCATGGTCCCGGTCCCCGCACTCTGTGCATCCGCGGGTATTCATGCTCGTCGAAAATTTCGCGAAATAAGGGGTGTATGTAAATGAAGAAACGCGATTCGCGAAACACACAAAAAAGGGGTGTTTTTTCATACCACGTGTTCGCGAAATTGAAAAAAAGGGTATTTTCATCGAGCAGCCTACGCGTTTCTGCCAGAAAAGGGTATATTAGAAATATTGTTCGCGTTGTAGCGAAAATAGGAGTATTGTCGAAGGGCAAATAATTAGCGAAAAAAAAAAAAAAAGGGGTGTTTCCCCTAAAAACTTCGCGAAATGAGATGCAAAAGGGGGTGTTTTTAAAGTTCACCGACAAGCATGAATACCCGCGGATGCACGGAGTGCGGGGACCGGGCTCATGGTATAAGCATGACAGTTCAATGTAGTCTAAATGTTATTCTATTCGGCACTGAAAAAAATAATTCTTGTGGATTTGTTTTTATGGTGGGCTTTTGTAATGCTGCTATATTTATCAGTAGGCTAATAGCATAGATTGTAGGTCTACAGGGCAAGCGCGGATCCAGGGGGGTGCTTTGGTGGCTGCAGCACCCCGAGGTATGAATCGCAAAAAAAAAAAAAAAAAAAAGAGAGAAAAAAGAAAGAAAGAGAGAAAGAAAGGAAAAAGTATGCACCAAATAGACAAGGAGACGCTGCCCCCTTCCAACACCCTGGACCCCTGTATTGGTCACTAACTTTACAGTAGGCGCGGTTTGGGGGCGGGCCCTCCTCCCACCAAAAAAAGAAATGAGAGAAGAGAAGAGAAGAAAAAGGGGAAAGCTAAAAAAGGAGAAAAAGAGAAGAGAAAAGGGAGAAAAGGAGGAGAGAAAAAGTTAAATTGCACATAATTGAGTAGGTTAATGCCTATTAAAAAACCACAGAGAGGCCCCATGACAGGGTGTAATTCCCATTATTCCAGTAATTCCTAAATGTTCCCTGTAAGTCCATATTATTCCCAACTAATTCCGAATAAGTCCGGTAAGTCCCTATACGTCCATATTATTCCCAAATATTCCTGTAATTCCGAGTAACTCCAAATAAGTCCGGTAAGTCCCTATAAGTCCATATTATTCCGAACTAATTCCAAATAACTCCTAATAAGTCCAGTAAGTCCATATAAGTCCATTTAATTCCCAAGTATCCCTCTAATTCTGAGTAACTCCAAATAAGCCCGGTAAATCCCTGTAAGTCCGTATTATTCAAACTAATTCCAATTGAACTCCTAATATATCCCGTAAGTCCCTAAAAGTCCATGTTAATTCCCAAATATTCCAAATAAGTCCATATAATTCAAAATTTTGAATCCCAATGAGTTTAGGCAATTTAAACAAACCATCACAGGGACATCATGCACCCCTAAACATATACCCAGGGACGTACATGGGCCCAAAACACTCACCTCCCCCACTTGTCACCCCAACACCAGTCGCACCCCCCCACACACACACATATATCCATCCCACCCGTCACCCCAACAGACAAGTTGACAACCCAACACCCACTCCACACACACAAACATCATTTAAAGTATCTTTTATTTCTGAAAAAATGGCACACTTTTTTTATCAATTATCTGTATGTTTATTGTGATTAAAAATTCAAGCTTAGAGACCGCTCATTATTAATGTGGGAGGGGGGGCGGGAAAAATGTAGGGGGTTATGTGATTTTTACTTTGACAAACAGGGGGGGTTATGTGATTTTATTTTTCCTGATAGAGGGGGTCTTGTGAAATTTAATAGTCATTCACTATTTTTTAAATACCAAGAATCCTGGAGGGTCAATCATACCATACATAATTGTCTAACTTGACTTATTCCCACAAAATTGTTCCCATTTTGCACCATATGTCACCATTTTAGCTTCAATCGGGCCAAAAAATCGTGCGCTTCGCGCGCATTTGGAGTTATAAACATAGTCAATGGCCAAAATGTGCTGGATTCACTATACCAAGTTCAAGAAATAGTTTCTTTTTCCTACTCCATCCCCCCAATGTCAAAAAAGAAATCTACGCTACTGCCACATGCTACACACACCTCACTCCTCACCACATGACCACCCCACCTCCAAGCACACACCTATAAATTTTCTCATCAAAAGTAGATATATTGGCATAGGGGTAGATATGGGGGGGGGGGGGTAAATTCCCCTTATTTTGCCAGGGGATGGTCCATACACCTGCAGGCCTATATGGGTTTCTGACATGACCAAATTAACCTTATATTGGGCCATTTTAGTCACGAAATTGCAAATTTTTGTGAGCTTCGCGCAAATTTGTTCCACTTTTGCATCATATTTCATCAATTCAGCTTCAAAATGGCAAAAATTTCCTCGCGCTTCGCGCGCATTTGTACGATACACTTATTTTGTCGTCAAAATTAACTGGATTCCCTATGACTTCAAGAAATTGTTTCCCACCCATCACCCCAATGTCAAAATCCCAATCTCTGTGACTGAATTAATTAATATTTAAGTTTGCTTGAAGGGGGGGGGGGGGGGGGGGGTATGTGATTTTGTTTGATTCAATAGGGGGGGGGGTACGTGAAATTTATTCATCGCAATAGGGGGGTTAGGTATCTTTCACCCATAAAGCTCAACATTCTCCCGGCCCCCCTCCCGCATTAATAATGAGCGGTCCCTTACATGTCATATAGGGGTGCACGCGCACACCCCTGTACACAAAACACCCGGGCACCCAAAATGACACACCCAGCCATGCATAAAGCATTTCATGTTACTGTATTCCCCCAAGGAGGTTACGGTTACACTGAAATACAGTACGACGGCAACTTCGTGACCTCTTTTGTTCGATAGAAAATTTTACGGGTTGGTGAACACGGGTTACGTAACTAAATGTTGAAAATTTGGCCGGCAAACATGTTTTTGCGAAATAGCTCCAGAAATGGGAGACACGGGTCGTTTTTTGCTTAAATTGCGTACCATGATCACGGATAAGATACCAAACGTTTGTGCAAAGAACAAAAAACGAGTAAAAGTTGAATAATATTGAAAATAAAGAAGCTTGAACATGTCCAAAGTGGCCGGGAAAATGAGAAAAATTGCATGTCACAATCACCAAAATGGTTATATCTACAACTATGAGCAAACGCCGGTCGTATGCTTTTCAGTAATGATAGATATTAACTAACTTGAGCTTGTATTAAATTTTCAGCGAAAATGATTGGTGGAATAATCGAGTCGTAGGTTGGGAAGTTACTCTCAAAACGGCCCGTGTCTCAATTGTGCGTGTCCCGTTAGTAACAAGTGTCACTAGCAAAATAGCAGCCGGCCTTGTCATTATATCGAATAATAATCGTCAGAATCATCCAGTTGACTCCAGTGATATTTATTTATTCAAGCAAAATACTGCATTGACTTACAAAATATTGAAGTCAATATAAAAAGTAATATCACCTCATTTGACTGAACTTAAAAGCAGTTTTAAAAATATTATTGTTGATCGAGTCCCTGAATGAGAAATAAGATTGCAAAAGATACGAGTATGGTACAGCAGGTTGTAATGGTCTACTGTCTGTTCAATTAGCTTAGATTTTTGAATTTTTAAGATATTTGAAAAAATAAAAAATTGTGGTCAAAGTCATCAAAGAAAAGTGTTAGCACAGCCTTAGACCTAACGTGATTTATACCTTTCAAATTCTAAAGTTCAATTTAAAACCCCATTTCTTTTCAATTTCGGTCTTTTCCCGCGATATTTTTATAAAAAGCCGTAGAACGTCAGGTACCATAAACTTTTTTGAATCAATCCATTTAGAGCATGGGGACGAATGTCACAATGCGCAGAGATGGTATTTATTCGACCATCCGCATCAGGAAGTATTGTCCAGCAAAATATTTGCCAGTATGCCTAATTTGTGTTGAAACCCGTCTGTTGAAACATTACGTTATTATTTATGAACTAAGGTTTTTTATAGGCCCAGCTTATATAAATATATTCCATGCATATTTATTTATTTATTTATTTATTTATTTATTTATTTATTTATTTATTGTGCGAATGGGTCTGAGAATGGGTCTGAGAAGGTGTAGGCTATTATAAAACTACACATTTATTTTCAATTTGTTATTTCGTTTTGCTTGTTGAATACAAACTGAAAAACTGTGAAATTAATGAACTTTTGTACAAGAAAATATTATTTAAAGGAGTGTTTCGTGATCCGAGCATCCTCTTTTTATGACATTTTTCAGTACATTTCCACGAAAAAAGCCTATTCAGTTGATTCCGATTTTGCGTTTGCGAGTTATGCATGATTATGTGTATTACACTGCTCCATAGACAATGCGTTGTAATTTCGTTCTGGTGCACCAGAACGAAATTCAAATTTCACGATATCTTTGCAAAACGAATTAATCTGCAAGAAATATTATGTACATAAACATTATGTAGCCAGAGGTTTCCAGTGATATAAAAATCTCAACTTTTTTTGAGAAAAGTGGGGGATGTGGCTGTGGATCACGAAATGCCCCTTTAAAATAATCTTACATTTGTAAACCAGTTGAAATAAAAACGAAATCCATAATTTTAATGTAATTGTTTAGGAAAAAAATAATGCTCAGAATAATGTTATGCATAAAACGTAATCGCGTCATTCAATTTCGTGTAACAAAAACCGATGGACCATCATCACCTATAGAACCTATCCAATAACCGGAACGGTATAACAATTGAAATGGCAGGACAGATTGGTGGACAGATTGTTTTGCTAAATTGGATAGGGTCTATGCCCTAAGTTGATAATGGACCGTCCCACTCGATTTGTAAAAGGTCGCGAACCCTTTCGGTGGACCCAAGTAACTGCCTAAAATGAGGCAAAATTCAAAAGAAATGGGGTTTTAAATTGAACTTTGGCATTTGAAAAGTATAAATCATGTTAGGTCTAAGGCTGTGTTAACATTTTTCTTTGATGACTATGGCCACAATTTGTTATTTTTCAAATATCTTAAAAATTCAAGAATCTAAGCTAATTGAACAGACAGTAGTGGTTGGCGCCGTGTTTGAAGTGCGAGAGGTTGAAGGTTCGAATCCTACAGCATTTCGATTTTTTTTCTCTTGTTCTGTTAGGCCTATGGTGTATGTGTGTAGGCCCGTAAGTATTATGATCAATTGAAAATATTTCTATGCAACACGTTTCCAATGTTTTTCTTTATGCGTAGGCTTACATATATAATAAAAAATAAGATATCGTCAGCCATAATTTACGAATTTCAAACCTGATATTTTGGCATAATATTATTTGTAATTTTTACACCGTTCTTACACCCTACCCAGACATACACATGATTGGAATCAGCGTTTCGTTGTCTAGAGTAACTTTAATTATCTTCAATAGAACACCATAAGCGGTCAAGATAAAAAACCCAAAGTATGTTGTATTTTCAAACTTGTTCATTATATCGGTTTGTTTTCTTAGTCTTATCGAGACCAGATACATCCATATAAGTAGTGAAGATTAAAATATAACACGCTTTTGTGTTTGATCCGCACATCTACCATTTTGAATATCAAAAATCTAGACAGTCATTTGGTATATATGTGCGACAAAACAGCCTAAAATGGGCATCTATCCTAAGATCAAACACAGCAAAATGTAGCTGATGAGATTAACCAAAATAGATCAAATTATTTGATCACAGTTAATCGAAACGCGTCCTACAATAACTTCCAACGAGTTTCTTAAAATATTTAAAGAACCTCTCGTGTCTATTCGATATTCCTATATATTTTAGGAATAATTTTGGCTGAGTGGATTTTTAATATAAAACCACATATCCGGCCTCCATGTGCATGTTTTGCAAAAAGCAAAAATTATAGCTAAGAGTGCACCAAAATATTGACATACTTTTTGGTATTTCAATCAGGTACAATAAAAGCTATCTTGTCATGTTTCTCTGCAAAGTCCTAACTGATAACCAAACGGCAGATTGCGTAACTCTATCACTCTTTAAACGATAAGAAAAATTGAGCAATTAAAACTTCCAGCCCAATGTCTTTTGGTTACAATAGATTGCATTGGAATGTTCACTAATGTTCTTCAAAATGAAGTTGAAAAAGAAGTTTTAAAGACTTTTTCGGAAGTTAATCCAGGAATGTACTTTCCTACAATGCCACATATCCGTCATATGGAAGCATTATTAAAACTGATTTTGCATAGAAACTGTTTTTCATTTAATGAAAAATACTATTTGCAAACGACAGGCGTAGCTATGGGACAAAAATGCTCCCCAGAACTATGTGACATAATGTTCCATTCGTTGGAAAAGAAATTCATTTCCCTTAGCGATAAAATCTTCAAATGGTTCCGTTATCGTGATGATATTCTTATGTTTTGGTTAGGAGATGAAAACGAGTTAGCTAATTTCATAAGTCGTATCAACTCTATGCACCCGACTCTGAAATTCACACATGAGTGGTCAAAAACAGAAATTAATTTTCTAGACTTAACTCTATACAAGGATGAAAGATTTCATGACAAACAGATCTTAGATATAAAATGCTACAGCAAACCCTGTGACACATTTCAATATCTTTCTAGAGATTCGTCTCACCCAAATTCGTGTTTTCGTGGCATGGTTAAGGGTGAGGCTATAAGATATATTCGAAACTCCAGCTCGGAGACAGAATATAAGCACAAACTTGATTTCTTTATCTCAAAACTTCTCACAAGAGGATATAAGAAACCAGAAGTGCTCGCATGCCTAGCAGATATTTCATACAATAGAAGAAATATTTACTTAGAGGATGTTTCAAAAACACGTGACGAAATACCTCTAGTTTTCTGCACGCATCACTTCCCCAAAGAGGTAATGCAAAAATCAATAAGGCACTTCTCAGGAACAGGCATTTTATATCAAATAATCATAACCTGTGCAAAATCTTCCCTTGCCCCCTATACTAGCTTTAAGACGCACTCAAAACATAGGAGAGCGTCTTATCAGAGCAAAGATAACTTTAAACCAAAACCCTAATATATCTTTGACTCCGACTTTGCAGAGTATAGCGGATGCTAACTCCAAAACCGGAATTTGCCCTATGTCTCCTACACTGAGAGATTTGTTAGATCTATTAGATGAAAATTAATTATCTATCATCACATTATCTTCATGAATGTTTCCTTACGAGCTTCCTTGACACTTTAGTTGGTTACACTAGTTCCATTGTTCTTATACGTACCTGATCTGCTTGTGAACATGTTATTTTAAATATATAGACCTTATAATGAACCATAATAAAACCACACCCAATCGGGTAATCATATGGTCCTCATAATAAGGCTCTTTTATATGTAAATTAAATAACGCTGCACTGTAGGCCTATGTATAGAACTTTATAAAAACATGCCTAAAACGGGCTCTTAATCATAGTTTCAACCAACAAAAACCAAAGTATGTTGTATTTTCAAACTTGTTCATTATATCGGTTTGTTTTCTTAGTCTTATCGAGACCAGATACATCCATATAAGTAGTGAAGATTAAAATATAACACGCTTTTGTGTTTGATCCGCACATCTACCATTTTGAATATCAAAAATCTAGACAGTCATTTGGTATATATGTGCGACAAAACAGCCTAAAATGGGCATCTATCCTAAGATCAAACACAGCAAAATGTAGCTGATGAGATTAACCAAAATAGATCAAATTATTTGATCACAGTTAATCGAAACGCGTCCTACAATAGCTTCCAACGAGTTTCTTAAAATATTTAAAGAACCTCTCGTGTCTATTCGATATTCCTATATATTTTAGGAATAATTTTGGCTGAGTGGATTTTTAATATAAAACCACATATCCGGCCTCCATGTGCATGTTTGCAAAAAGCAAAAATTATAGCTAAGAGTGCACCAAAATATTGACATACTTTTTGGTATTTCAATCAGGTACAATAAAAAGCTATCTTGTCATGTTTCTCTGCAAAGTCCTAACTGATAACCAAACGGCAGATTGCGTAACTCTATCACTCTTTAAACAAGTTGACTGAAGTGGCAGAATATTTTAAATAACCTAACAATACATGGGACAAGTGGCAGAGGAGTTTCAAACCCAAGTAGATGGGAAAGGAGTGTGTCAATGGTGTCTACTAGTCTACTATAACCCAGGACTGTACCTGATCTCTTCTGCATTATATTATTAATTGATGATAGATGATAATGTAGCAGGGACGGATTTAAGCAGTGGCCCGGTGGCCCGGGGCCAGTTGATTTTGCCTCGGGCCAGTAAACTTCCAACAATGCTGGCCCGGCGGGCCACTAGATTTTTGATCCTGATATAACTCATATGACTGAGGCAAGATATAATCAGTGATGATGGACACAATTGGACACAGTTTCTGCTCCACTTCACCTGTACCTGTGTGTAATTTATATTTTTATTTAATGATTTTTTTGTCTATTTATTCTTATCCTTGCGTTGCAAGCAAGTTGCAAATATACGGCCGCTTTTTATGGCGATGTAGGCCTACGTACTATTTCCAAGCTCTTTCATGCTCTATCTGATGATGATAGCGATATCGCAAATACCGCATACTTGAACCTTTTCTTTTGTGAACTTTTGGAACTATAGATTAGGGTTAGTTAGTGACTACATGTAGTCTCTATATTGCGTATGCTCTATACAAAACAATTAAAAATGTTCAGGTTTGCTTGAATTAAAGTGGCACCATAGATCCTGGAAAAAGATTTTTTGGGTCCATGGTGGCTCAGAATAAAATAATGTTAACACACAACACAAGTAACATGTGTCAAGTTTGGTAGGCTTAATTGGTAGTCTCTAACTTTAAAAGTCGCATTGGAACGTGCACTGCAGGCCCATAACAAGGATTTTTTAAAGTGGACTTTTGTTCAAAATTTGGTTCTTTTTGACCGACAAGGACTGAAAACCTCTATTTTTTCGTGAATGGGTCATTTGGCGAGGGGGGGAGTCACCACCTGCCCCCGGGTAACGGGCATGAGAACATGCTTCTTTATTTGCACTTTCTGCAGTAGAACATATTGAAAAAGTTGGGCCAGTAAATTTATTGCAGGGCCAGTAGATTTGCCGTTTCACTGGCCCGAAGGGCCAGTAGAAAACCGAAACCTAAGTCTGTCCCTGTAATGTAGAGTAAATAGGATGGGGAGAAAACAAGAGTGTGCACTTTTGGAGGAGAGTTATTGGATGATGAGCGATTTGCAGATGGCCAAGCAAGTATGGTACAGGTCTACAAAGATTGATGGAAGGCTTGAATGGAAGATTGAAAGAATATGACATGAAAATTCATGTAAAAAAGTTCAAAGTAGTGGAGACATGATGTGGGCCAAATTTTAAGCATCACCATAAATGGACAGCAGAAAAAGCAATTAACTCAGCATGGGAAGAGTCGTACTAGAGCCCAAAGACTAGAGCAAAGACTGGCATGACAAACAAAAGAAAACTCTGCTTTCCAAAGCTTACAAGAAGGACATAAACAGAGCTAAACAGATACGAGTTGTAGTAAGTCAGTAGTTTGGAGTGTGGCCTGACATGGAGCTGAGACATGGACACTGCAGAAAGAGGATACACGTGATGAAACTGGAAGCTTGCGAAATATGGGTGTGGAGAAAACAGTACTTCGGAAAGACAGAAGACATATAAGATTTACATACAATCAGAAAGAAGAATTAGACTGGAATAGCGGAAGGAGGGAAGGAATTAAGAAACAAAGAACACGCAAAAAGGGAAATGCCTGATGAAGGACAGACAGTCGCTTGTGGAGTTAAAGCAGGGTCTATGGTTAAAGTGAACAGCTGAAGACAGAGGAGAATGGATTACATTGTTGATGGGAACAGGAAATTAACCTGCCAAATAAGGCATAACATTACGCAAGCAAGCTGGGCTACATATGGGCATGGTCATGATTCTATATATTCGCAATGTGCACTGCTTTGCACGTTTCACAAACATTTCAATGGGATTTTTACTTGATCAATTTAGGAGGAATGATGAATAATCTCTTCAGTTTCAATATCATAGAGTACAAACAAGAAGTGATGAAAACATGATTGTGTTGTTGAGAAAGGAATGAGGAAACATATAAACTCGTTTTGTTTCAACAACAGATTTTCTTTACAAAGATTAAATTGCAGCATTATAATAGACATGCATACTTCAAGTGGATAGTGTTTACTTAAAAAAAATAAGGCCAATATCAAAAAACTAAAAAAAAACAGTTTTTGGAATAGTGCCCCAAGATTAAGAAAAAACAAAACAAAAATTTTTTGGGAAGAGTGTTTTTTGTTATGATGTACCTTTTTTACACCAAATCTGTATTTATTTTGAGATTCATTGATGTCCTGCCTTTATAAAAAATGTATACTTTTATATGTCTTGCGTGAATAATTACAAAGTTATAGCACTTTTACTCCATGCATGTCTGAGAGTACACAGCCACCTTAATACAGAAGCTCAATGCTTTAAGGTTACACGAAGAAACGTATAAAAAACGTATAAAAGACGTATAAAGTTGTTCTCTAAAACCGCGTTTTCTCAGCAATCAAATATCGCAGTGAGTCAAATGTTGGTGCATGGATGTATCTTAACATTATTTTTGTTTGTTTATACAAATTTTTAGAATCCGTTTGAAAATCCTTCGTTTAAATCATTTTTACGCACCATGTTCACAAGATCAAAAACACGTTCCATGCAGTTTTTTTCAAATATTCGCTCCGTATAAAACTACGCCGAGTGATTGTTTTCTCCTTTTTTTTTTTTTTTACAAATCGACCAAAGAAATAATGTTGCCATGGGGAAGAACCAAAAACAGTACCGATTAAATTTTATTAGCCCGTTTTTGGGAACAATTTTCGAGAATCTTGTACCACAAAACACTGTTATGTTACATTATCGATATCTGGATTGTTGAACATTAATTTTGATTTCTAATTGTCTACATTATATCTCAAAAGTATGTCGATTCCTAATTTACCATTTGAATTTCACTCCCAATTTAAGCTACTTTTGCAAAAATCGAGGTTTTTCGCCATCGATACCTCCGACATTTACAGCGGTGATGAGATTGTTTATCATAAGAGCCTGGTATGCACTATTCCATAATAGTCAGTTTGAGATCAATCTATTTCACAGATCACTCAGTAGCTCAATCGGTTAGCGCGCTGGACTCACGTTCGACTATATAATACTATAGTTTTGAGCTGGAAAACTTTGGTACGTGTTCGAGTCCCTAGTTGTCCATTCCATCTATTTTATTTTATTTTTCTCTCACTTTTTCTTTTTTCTTGTTCGTTTCTTTCTTTCTGACTGCAACGATTGATTGTTTTTGCCCGTTTTTTTTTTTCATTATATAATTCAGGAATTTTTAGGCTATACTAGTCTAATAGGCGCGGCCTATGAATATATTTTTACAAATTAGATTAACAAAATATTGGTTGTTGGTTTTGTTACTGTTGTTGTAGTTATTGTTGTAGGCCTATATATTGCATAATCAGGGTATAAATAGGCATACTAGGCCTATTATAGCCTATAGAAGCATTGATTTATTTCACGACAGATATCATCCAGGATAATTTTAAAAATTGAAAATTTAGAAAATCCAAAGGAAAATGGCCGAAAACGGCTGCCCACAATCAACGCCCCCCCCCCACACCAGCCCATATATGGTCCTATCATGGTCGCCCCTTCCCTATCCCTGCAACATATAGGATGACTCACGAGCCGCGGTTTGTCCGTGGCCCTAGTTCAGATTGATACACTATTGTACGCGTGAGTTCATTCTTTTCTGCATGGCTGTTTCCATTATTAACTTACGCCCCTCTGGAATCAAGACTTGAAAATCAATTGCATTTAACCTTAAATAAATTTTCAGAAGCTATCCACATGCCCCAATATCTGAGTGGTCTTATTAGTATATTTTCAGTTTTTTTAGATCCACTGCAATGCATGCAGGGATAGCACTTATTACTGAGAGGATCCTTGTCCCCATCTGATCACATTATCTCAATATGCAAGAGGTGTCAGGCTAATATAAAATTACTATAGCAAATAGATCTTTTCTGCCCCATAAAACTTCTTATCTATAGGTTGTGCACACACAAACAGAACAGTGGAATCCATGGGGCCAGACGCATTATTTGACATAATCTGACACGAGCAAGGGAATGATTCACTTGTATATGTATTGAATATAGAATTAATTTGTCCTGATTGAGCACCATTGTCTCATGTTATGGTTATTGAATATAAAACTCAGTTAATTTGTCCTCATTGAGCATCATCATTGTCTCAAATTGGTTGTTGTCTTGCATTTTTATTTAGGTTTCAAATTTCATTGTGTGGTAACTTATAATATCAACGGAAGAGCTGCCATACACCTTTCAGCATTTTCCTCCATAATGTGTCTGTTTATTGAATTGTGTTCAATATTGTTTTTAATGTATTGTAATGTGAAATTTTAGTATATTGCTACACGGCTACATCTCCATTACCACTAGGCCTACATACACAGTATAGACTACTAAGGTCAAGTGGTTGTAATGATAAAAAAGGAAGGTAGTTGAAGTTTTGGTAGCATGTATAGACTCCTATATAATACAAGTTAAGTGAACTTGCTATCTACCCAAGATAGCACTGTTAAAAATATAAGTCCTTCAAAATGGAGATACTTACGACTAAACAAAAACATGTTGCTCTAGAGAAAGATAATGGTAAGAGCAACATGTTCTTTGTTTAGCCTTATACCTCCCAGTTTTGAAGGACTTAAAAAAAAAAAAAAAATCAATTAATTTTTTCATGCCCTCACAATTCTTAGGGTGGGGGTATAGCATACTGCAAGTTATTTTCTTTTCTGTAAATCTAGCTTACTTAAATGTTATATCACCATTTAGCTATTGAAAAATATACTGAGCAAAATGACACTTAAAACATCCCTATAGCTCATACCATTGTGGAGATATGGCCTTTTCAAATAGAAAATGAGGCGAATATCATACTTTTTTCCAAATCAATTGTCACCCGAACCTTTGAGTTTCTACTCCTGCTACGAAAATATAGAAATATATGGATCCCATTCAATGCTTTTAAAATTGTACCGTTGTTACCCAATTAGCATAAAAAATTAGGCACTATTTGATAGTGTTCATGTTCACAGGAAATTAGCAAGTCAAAATTTTTGTCAACCCAAAACGGCAATTTTCGGCCAAAATCGGACAAAAATTGATTTTTTTTTCCTCAAAAATATTTACAAAAATAGGGAGGTTTAAGTGCCAAAATCTGAAACTAGATGCTATTTTATCTTTGGAAACATATAAACAATCAAGAATTTTTATTGTTTTCACCCCTAAATAATTTTTTTTCACACATTTGTCCGCCAAATGTAAGTCAAAGTTTGATCGCTGTCTTATTGGTATTTCCTTGGTGTAAAATATAGCTGTAGTGAATCCAAAATTGCATCAATTTTAATTGAAATTTCCTTTTTAATTTTCAACTCGGTGTCAAGTATTTTTGTAATATAGCTTTTGTAAATATCATATTTATCAATTTGAAAAGTAGGAGCATGTTGTCTATATAGTCAATGTTTACAGTGATTTACAAGTTCTTAACTTCATAGCTATTTTCAAATCTACAATTACTTTTCAGTCAATGAGTCAGTCAATGAGTTCAGTTTAGTCAGTTGTGGAATATAAAAATCAAGCCAGTGTCTTGACCTAGAGTAAATGTCCCATTGGGAAATATTGATAGTATTTATATAGCCCAGTGGTGTGCTGGGGTGTGTTGGTCGTGTGTCACATTCACTGCCCTCAAAATACCATACAGGTTTTTATGCACTCATCAAATGTTCACAGATGAATTGACGAGGAAAATGGGGGGGGTGTGTTATTCAAACGCGTCATTTTGATGGAAATATTTAGGCCCGGGTATTTAGGTCTTCCACAATAAAGTTTAGTGCTACTTTTGTCATGTTTGCTATATGATGTGTTTACATCAAAGTATTGATTTGACCAATCTCTCCTGATTGACCTTACAATTAAAGGAAGGTGATCTGATATATTTAAATAATATAAAATCAAATTCTAATCAAAAACTTATGTATAACATAAAATGTCATCCCTTCCAAGCACTCATGCAAAAGGAACATGTAAATGTTTTTTGTAAATGTGACTAATTCCTAATGGAATTACTGACATTTATACAGGGTGATATTGGTAGTCTACAGTGTTTTTAAAATATGAGCTTTCATCTAGATCTGATACCAAAATCAGCATTTTGATGAGGTAAAGTGGGGGATGAGATTGTCAATCAGGTTACCCACCTTTAATTTACAGGATGGTACGATTTCTTCACAGGCGTGCAGTTTTCACCTTTTATGCCCAAAATAATGTGCACAGTGCACTTGCATTTAGGGGTGGTTCAATTATTATGTATACCCATAGAATGGTGAAAAGTGGCAGGCTAAAAGGGGAGGCGACGATTTTTGGCACAGATATTTGGCACCATTTCGATATTAAACCCTAAAAAAAGGTGTAAAACATATCATGAAATGCTCAAATATGCAAATGTTCTTTTGATGCACTCACATCACGTGATAATTTCAGGTTTTAAATTGGGGTTCCCAAAATCTAACATGTGTAAACAAAGGGCAACGATTTTTGGCATGTCAAAAGGGCGTGGCAAAGATTTTTCAGCATGTTAAAAAGGGCAGTAAGGATTTTTTGGCATAATGAAAGGGAGGAGCAAGCAATTTTAACAGACCATTAAGAATCACCCATCATGCACAGTCCCTAAAATAACTTGCAGAGGATTGGCTTGAAAATTCAAACAACACATCTTTAATTCATGTCTACACTTGAAGACCTGAGCGTCCATATTGGCATCTTGAGATATTGGGGCTGAAGACGTCCAAGAGAATACTGGATGAAAGCTTCCTCTCGGTAAGCAATTTCAAGTTTGTGAGAAATAAGAAAAGTTAAACTTGAGATATGATCGTTTAAACTTTTTTAAATAAGCTAATTTGGAAACCAAAAAAAACCATAATATTGATACTTCTCAGGTACATGGGTATAGGCAAGAAGAATCATTTTGTATATCAACCAAGTAAATGTCTATAATATTGATCGATATATCATTTTTGTACTTACAGTCTACTTGCGCTCAGGTCTTCACTTTCACATAGCATTCATAGGGTCAATGATAATAATTTTTCTACTGATGCAAACAAAATCTACATTTTGATGTGGGGAATAGGCTGTGGATTTGATCATCCTCACCAATATATGAACAGGCACTTGCACAGACAAACATAAATCACCCCCAGTACCCCACTACTGTAAAAATGATGCTGTGGAAGATGACTCCGCCCAAGAATACTTTGACATGGGTGCATAGGGCGGTGGTTGGAGGGCTGTATGAGGGGTAGGAGGAGAAGTTTAACAAGAATGTAATCATAGAGGAAATAAGCCTTTTAAAATAACACATTAGGATACATGGTGAACAAATTGAAGGATTTGACAGGTTTAGGAGGGGGTGTGAGAGTCACGGGAAACATTTTATCAAAAGGAGGGTCTTTCCGTCGGAGTGGGGACAATGAGGTCAAAATATAAAAGTTGATGAAGTTTGGATTTTTTTTTCAAAAAGCCATGGAAAGTTTTAGGAGGAACTATTTGAAGAAAAATACTTTTTTAGATTATCAGAAATTGGGGGGAGGGGGGCGGGGAGGTGTGTTTGGTGAGGCCACATAATTTGACAATTTGTTTCATGTCCCAACATTTATTTTTTTGCAAAAAGAAAAAAAAAATACTGCAGTTTCCATGTGATATTGACAGTGCTAGCAGTTTTCAGTATCTAACAGGAAAATGATGAGGCCCTTTTTATCTTTAAGATTATGAAGGCCAAGGGTTAGACTCTTTTAAAGTTCTACAAAAATACTTGCAAGTGATTCATGGTGAAAATTTAACTTGTTTATCAACATTAGGCCTAACCTTAAAATTAAATATGAAAATTGAGGGAAAAAATATAGACTGATCCCAGAAATTGAGGAGTGGACGCGAAATGAATTGATTGAAGGGATCAATTCCCGGGGATCATTTGATGAGAGGCAGTTGAAATTGGTGGTCAACAACAAGTTGAAAACTTGGCCCAGAAGAGCAACAACATATATTATTTACTCATGACCTACACATAAACTAAGTAAGACCTAGGCCTATATGAAATTCATGAATACAACACAGTACTAATTCAAATCTAGTCTAATATTATTTTCTTCAGATTGTCTGTGCAATTTGATTTATCATCAATAGTAAAACTCCCAATATTAGAAAAACACAGTGCAATATACTTACAGATGTTCTTTTGCCCAATATTTTTGTAGGGATTATTTTTTGGCATACATGTTATATTTTCAAAAGTTATTTCTTTCATCACATGAAAAAGGAAATTTACATTTCATTTATAATATACCCCAGTATTTGCACATGTTACCATGGTTATGGTTACACTAGATCTGAAAATGCTATTAGCCTTTGACCCCTAGCCAGGTTCACCACAGGGCCGGGTAATTCAAAACGCTATTATATCTGCTACATGTAGTACATGTAGGTAGATCAAGATGCATGAAGTTATGACATTCCATATTGTATACAGTGCATATTGGGCAATAATATTTCTTGTCGATCACACTGTTGTCTGCTGACCGGCATATTCAATTGAATAAGTATTAAAAGCCTTTCATCCTCAATACCGGTAGCTTCATATTTTTTTAATGTTTTAATTACAGTATTTATAAGAATGCAGGAAGGGTCACTTATATCATAGATAGTTTTTGAATTAGTATTACCACCGGCACCATCTCGTCAAAAGTAACAAAATAGCTTTTAGGAAATGTATGCATGGTATATGGAAAACAAAGATTCAACATAACAAAAAATTATTTACACATGCTATATCGGAATAGCTTGTAATAATGTGTAAATTTGGATAAAAAGTCTCAAAAATGGGCTAAAGATAATTAAAAGTACAGACATTTTGACTTAATAAAAGAAGGAATTCAGACATGAGAAGGAAAGGCAGCATCTCTGATACTGTGAAATACTTGTAAACATTGAAATTAGTAGTAAATACCTGGACAAATACTTGGTTTTGCAATAATTTATGTATACATTTTAGAAATAGTTTACATTTTAGAAAATGCCATTCATCCAAAACAGGCAAAATTATATTTATCATGTGAGTGATGTTTGTCTGTGACAAAGAAGTTACAGAGTAAAAGGCAAAACATTATTTCACTGTAAAATACCGGATAAAAACATTACCCTTCCCATCTATATAACTTTACTGTTTTTTCTCTATAGAGCTCTATAGGAGTAATGGTGAGTGATAATTAGTGTAAGATTTTTAAATGTCCAAAGTGAATACGATATATAATTTTTGTAACATTTTCTTATATGTTGAATATCTCTCTCTATATATGCCTATGAGATGCATTTTAGGGTGGGTGGGTGGGTGGGGGGGGGGGGGGGAAAGGCCACTTTTTTACATCAAAGCCAACTTTCACACAAAACCAGGTCTACATTTCCAAAAATCCAAACACCTGGATGCCATTAATTATTGCTGCCCACCCAGTAAATTATTTTCCCTAATTTGAGAGATTAAATTGCCAACCCAGTAAATTATCCTTATACCTCCCTGCAATCCCCATGCATAAAAGGCCTACAATTTCGCTGTTTAACCAAAAAAATAAAAGAGATCAAGACAACAATGTTATATACAGTGGAATCAGTAACATATTGGATAACAGAAACATTTTCCTTGATTTCGTTACTAGTTCAGACTCAAACACTATTCTCAATCAACTTTAAATCCAGAAAACAAGTTAATTGGGCCACTTTTGGCAGTTTCTTTTTTTAATGTCTTTCTTCCATGGTACAATCCATCTGCGAACAAATTAACTTCTATATATGCGTAAATGTCACCATTGTCATAGCTGTATACTATATAGCATGTCCAAAAACAATGACAGGAAAATGAGGAACAACAACAACACTTAGGAATTTCATCACTATACTATACTTTTTGCGTGTCAAACAGTATAAACTTGTTTTTTGGGCTCTAAACATAGGCCTATATTTTAGAAGCAAAACCAGAAGCAGGGTATTTCAAAGTCAAATAATTATAACCACCATACCATGTTCTTTTATATAGATTTTGTACCAGGATTTTGTATTTACTTCATCAGATAATTTATTATAAATTTTAGTATGCACTGTAAAATAATTTTACAGTGCATGTGTAAATAATGTGTGTAGAATGGCTAACATGCTATTAAATACTAGCAAGTACACAGCAAGTTCAAACTTCCCACTTTTAACTACAAAAGATCAAATAGGGCGAGCTAGGGGCCAGAGGTTAACATGGTAACATGATAATGGAATGTGTGTGTACACTGCCATTAAAGGTGCACTAGTTATTATATTAACAGTCTTTAACAATGTTTTAACAGTCTTTAATAGTGTTTTTAAAAGTCCATAAGCTATCTAATCATTGAATATTGTGTAAACAATGAGTTATAAAGGGGAAAGAAGAATAATTTTAAATGGATAATGGAGAAGCAATAAGCATGGAGCTGCATGGTAAGAAGCTGTTACACTGCAGCGTTTGTGATACAGTGGGGCCTAGTCAGTTGCAAATCTGAGTATGAGACCACATGAACCCTAGGCTTTTATTATTTGAGGCCTATCTACACTGAAGTCTAAAGTGAAGATCCTGTTATGCCAAAGCTTAGCCTCAACCAGCACAAACTAAACCCCAAAGAAGGGTCGGTGCTCTGTGTGGTTTAAAATGTACAATCTAGATCATGAAGCTGAAGTCTCTACTATACTGTTCTGTGAGAGGCACGCGTCTACCCCCATTGGGAGTTTCATCATTAGGTCAGCCATATACATGATATATGCCATAGCACAGACCCTGGAATCCTGGTCACTAACATATAGCAAGTAGCTTGTAATAGGCCTATAGATATTTATAACATAATAATGAGATCGAATTGCCTTTTTAAGAAAAGATTTTATGTTGGACATTTTCATGCCATATAAAAAATGGGATAGAGAAAGGTCTCCTTCTAATTTTTATTGTTCTAAATCCAAAAATCTGGATTTGTTTTGGCTAATTCCGACTAGGCCTACATATTGTTTTGGCTAATTTCTACAATTCAATCCAAACTATTCCGATAACTCTATCTTGTCCCGACTAATTCTGATAACTCCGGATTGTTCCAACTAATTCCTATAACTCCGCATTGTTCCGACTAACTCCATTAAGTCCGGATTGTTCCGATAACTCCAGATTATTCCGACTAATTCCGGATTATTCCGACTAATTCCGATAACTAGGGATTGTTCCGACATATTCTGATAACTCCGGATTGTTCCGACTAATTCTGGTAACTCCGGATTATTCCGACTAATTCCGGTAACTCAGGATTGTTCCGACTAATTTCGATAACTCCGGATTGTTCCGATTAATTTTGATAACTCCAAATTGTTCCGACTAATTTCAACTAACTGCGGATTGTTCCACATAATATCGATAACTTGGAATAAGTACAAATAAATATTGCAATTCCGATAACTCCAATATCGGACTCCGAAATCGGAATTAATACCCTGTCGTGGGGCCTACAGAGTCGGGTGTATCGGAAGTAGGCCTTACAATATGGGCCTGCACTTATTTTAGCCATTGCTTGAAGGCGGGACCTCGTACCAAAAGCATTTGAAAATTACTGCGGGCCGGCCGATATGCAGGGCCTATCACATTTTGTCACCAAAGTCACTAGACGACAATAATAGGGAAAACTTGTCCACGAAAGGCTTCTTGGACGGGCTGTCATTCACAAATTTTCGGCTTTTTCAAACTAAAATATTTTACACACTAATAATGCCAAAATGGTCCACCAAATCGCTTCAATTAGGTATTCATTTTGCAAAATTGTCCAACTTCTGAGGGGGAATATCACCCACAGACACCCCCTTACATAGTGGATAAACGAGGAGCCATTTTCGCTTCTGCTAATTTATGTTTAAAACAATTTATAGGCCTACAACAATCATGACAATAGGGAAAACAAAAGGTTTCATGGCCCGTCATATCACAAATTTTCGGCTTTTTCAAACTCAAATAATTGTACACACTAATAGTGCCAAAATGGTCCACCAAATCGCTTTAAGTAGGTCTTCATTTTGCAAAATTTCCAACTTCAGAGGGGGGAACATCCCCCTCAGACACCCCCCTGCGTAGTGCATAAACAAGTGGCCATTTTCGCTTCTGCTTTCAACATTAATTTTACCAATTAATGTTTAAAACAATATATAGGCCTATAACAATCATGACACTAGATGCCACAGTAATGTGTTTTACCAAACACGAATATCTATGCCCGTGACCACACCTAACCCCCTTCCCCTATTCACAAACGAAAACTTGGTGAGCACCATGTGAAAGCACTCGTTTTAAGCTTTCATTTGATATACATGTAATGCTCGTAACACTGGACTGGCCCACACGCTCTCTAATACCCTACCAAGCCTTCACTCTCTTGTATACCCCCATCAGACCATCACTCTTTCTAAAACATCACCAGACTGACCCATACTCTCTCTAATACCCCACCAAGCCTTCACTCTCTCTTATACTCCATCAGACACTAACTCGCTCTAAAACATCACCAGACTGACCCATACTCTCTCTAATACCCCACCAAGCCTTCACTCTCTCTTATATTCCACTATACACACACACTCTCTAAAACACCACCAGACTGGACCGCGCTCTCTCTAATACCCCACCAGACCCTCACTCTCTCTTATACTCCACCAGACACGCACTCGCTCTAAAACACCACCAGACTGGCACGCACTCTCTCTAATACCCTACCAAGCCTTCACTCTCTCTTATACCCCATCAGGCCCTCACTCTCTCTAAAACACCACCAGACTGGACCACACTCTCTCTAATATCCCACCCTTTAACCAAACACATCCCTTGTCCCATCATGACAACCTTTTGAGGTGGTCCAAAATCAAAAATCAAAATGCCTACACATTCCCTTTTAAGGGAGTTTTTGTCAAGTGATTAGTTTCCTTGACGTACGATTCAGACCTTTATCATTGCAAACACAGGGAGCTAACAAAATACTACCTATTGCGCTACACTGTGTTAATAGGTCGTACCTACTTTGCTTTTTAAAGCCTTCAGACTTTGACCTCTGGGGATGCTGCTAATATAGAATACATCAAGGGTCATGGGTCATCATTGTACCAATTATGAACCCTGAGGGCGCTGTAGTTTTTGAGCTAGAGCTGTTTGAAATTTTACACATATTGCTCACTGTAGCCCATGACCTTTGACCTCTGGGGTCGATGTTACTGCAGGACATATCTAAGGGTCGTGGGTCATCATTGTACCAAGCAAGAACCCTGAGGGCGCTATAGTTCTTGAGCTAAGGTGGTTTTAAAAATTTACACATATTGCCCCCTGTAGCATGTGACCTTTGACCTCTGGGGTCGTGGCTACCTTAGGTTACTTCTAGGGGTCATGGGCCATCATTATATTAAGTATGAAGCCTGAGGGCGCTATAGTTCTTGAGCTAGAGATGCTTCAAATTTTACACATATTGCCCCCTGTAGCCCATGACCTTTGACCTCTTGGGTCGAGGCTACCCTAGGAAATTTCTAGGGGTCATGGGCCATCATTACACCAAGTATGGGCCCCGAGGCTACTTTAGTTCTTGAGCTAGAGGAGTGCAAAGGACTGGTCTTACGGAGAAGGAGAAGAAGGCGAAGACGGAGGAGAAGACTAAACACTAGATGCCACAGTAATGTGTTTTACCAAACACGAATATCTATGCCCGTGACCACACCTAACCCCCTTCCCCTATTCACAAACGAAAACTTGGTGAGCACCATGTGAAAGCACTTGTAGTTCCTGAGCTGTTTGAAATTTTACACATATTGCCCCCTGTAGCCTATGACCTTTGACCTCTGGGGTCGATGTTACTGCAGAAAATATCTAAGGGTCATGGGCCATCGTTGTACCAAGTATGAACCCTGGGGGCGCTATAGTTCTTGAGCTAAAACTGTTTTATAAGTTTACACATATTGCTCCCTGTAGCCTATGACCTTTGACCTCTGGGGTCGTGGCTACCATAGGTTACATTTAGGGGTCATGGGTCATCATTATATTAAGTATGAACCCTGAGGGCGCTATAGTTCTTGGGCTAGAGCTGTTTGAAATTTTACACATATTGCTCCCTGTAGCCCATGACCTTCGACCTCTGGGGTCGTGGCTACCATAGGTTACATTTAGGGTCATGGGTCATCATTATATTAAGTATGAACCCTGAGGGCGCTATAGTTCTTGGGCTAGAGCTGTTTGAAATTTTACACATATTGCTCCCTGTAGCCCATGACCTTCGACCTCTGGGGTCGGGGGTACCATAGGAAATTTTTAGGGGTCATGGGCCATCATTATACCAAGTATGGGCCCCGGCTACTTTAGTTCTTGAGCTAGAGTAGTGCAAAGAAGTGGTCTTACGGAGAAGAAGAAGGCGAAGACGAAGGAGAAGACTAAACATAACAAATACAATATCTATGCCCCGTTGCACGGGCATAGATCCCCGAGGCTACTTTAGTTCTTGAGCTAGAGTAGTGCAAAGAAGTGGTCTTACGGAGAAGAAGAAGGCGAAGACGAAGGAGAAGACTAAACTAGATGCCACAGTAATGTGTTTTACCAAACACGAATATCTATGCCCGTGACCACACCTAACCCCCCTTCCCCTATTCACAAAACGAAAACTTATACCCCTTGGTATAAGCTTTAAATGATATAAGTATCATTATCATAGCACCTAAAATAAAAAAACTGCCCAATTGGGCGCCAAATGCAAAAGTAAGTGACCATCATGTGAAAGCCCTTGTTATAAACTTTAATTGATATAAGTATCATCCTCATAGCACCTAAAATAAAAAAGCGCCCAATTGGGCGCCAAATCCAAAAGTTGGTGACCATTATGTGGAAGCCCTTTTTATAAGCTTTAATTGATATAAGTATCATCCTCATAGCACTTAAAATAAAAAAGCGCCCAATTGGGCGCCAAATCTAAAAAAAATGGTGACCACCCCCTTGGTCACCCCCTTACAAACCGTGACAACCCTTAACCCTCCTAACACCCAGTAACCAACCACACGCCATGTCCCACAATGGCAGCCTTTTGAGGTGGTCCAAGGCACCAATCCCGGCACCAATATCAAAATGCCTACACATTCCCTTTTAAGGGAATTTTTGTCAAGTGATCAATTTCCTTGACGTACGATTCGGGCCGTTATCATTGCAAACACAGGTAGCTAACAAAACGCTACCTTTTGCGTTACACTGTGTTAATAGGTTGTACCATAGATAGTGAGGCTTCACTATCTATGGTTGTACCTAGTTTGCTTTTTAAAGCCTTTGAAATTTGACCTCTGAGGTTGCGGCTACCACAGAATACATCTAGGGTCATGGGCCATCATTGTACCAAGTATGAACCCTGAGGGCGCTGTAGTTCTTAAGCTAGAGCTGTTTGAAAATTTACACATATTGCTCCCTGTAGCCCATGACCTTTGACCTCTGGGGTCGATGTTAATGCAGGAAATATCTAAGGGTCATGGGCCATCATTGTACCAAGCATGAACCCTGAGGACGCTATAGTTCTTGAGCTAAAGCAGTTTTAAAAATTTACACATATTGCGTCCTGTAGCCTGTGACCTTTGACCTCTGGGGTCGTGGCCACCATAAGTTACTTCTAGGGTTCATGGGCCATCATTATACTAAGTATGAACCCTGAGGGCGCTATTGTTCTTGAGCTAGAGATGCTTCAAATTTTACACATATTGCCCCCTGTAGCCCATGACCTTTGACCTCTGGGGTCGAGGCTGCCCCAGGAAATTTCTAGGGGTTATGGGCCATCATTATACCCAGTATGGGCCCCGGAGCTACTTTAGTTCTTGAGCTAGGGGAGTGCAAAGAAGTGGTCTTACGGAGAAGGAGAAGAAGACGGAGGAGAAAACTAAACACAACAAATACAATATCTATGCCCCGTTGCACGGGCATAGATAACATAACAAATACAATATCTATGCCCCGTTGCACGGGCATAGATATAGATAAATAGGGGAAACTTGTCCACGAAAGGCTTCATGCCCCGTCATTTCACAAATTTTCGACTTTTCAACATGTTCAAACTAAAATTTTACACACTATATATTGACAAAATGGTCCACCAAATCGCTTCAATTAGGTCTTCATTTTCCAAAAGTTCTTAACTTCTGAGGGGGGCACATCCCCCTCAGACACCCCCTGCGTAGTGTATAAACAAGTGCCCATTTTCGCTTCTGCTTTCAACATTAATTTTACCAACTTATGTTTAAAACAATATAGGCCTATAACAATAGGGGAAACTTTGTCCACAAAGGCTTCATTCCCCGTCATTTCACAAATTTTCAGCTTTTCAACATGTTCAAACTAACATTTGACACACTATATAGTGACAAAATGGTCCACCAAATCGCTTCAATTAGGTCTTCATTTTTCAAAAGTTTCTTACTTCTGAGGGGGGGCACATCCCCCCTCAGACACCCCCCTACGTCGCGCAAGCGCGACGCGATGCCCACTTCGCGCATATTTTTTTACTTGTTTACGATATTTTTTAAAGCACCCCGGGGGGAAGCTGTCCTGGATCCGCCCTTGCTACAGGGTCTAGTAATTTTGATTTGAATGCTGTTTTGCTTTGTTGAGGTTTCCATCGTAATGGGCCAAACCAGACCTATTTTGCATTAATGATTTTCCTGATTAATAATTTAATGCACAATTCAAAGTGAAATCGATTCCTTCAATCGATTTTTCAGATTTTGGCGGCCGATCAGTTCCCAAGACCCCCCTTTTGGCCAGTCAATCAGTTCCCAAGACCCCCCTTTTTGACCAGCCAATCAGTTCCCTAGACCCTCCTTTTTGGCTGGCCGATCAGTTCCTTAGACCTCAAGTTCGAAACTGGCGGTGGCACACCCTACCAAAAAAAATTCGAGTGCCCCCCACTTCGGGGGCAAAACCAGCAAATGTAGGAATAGGAAGTAAGCAAAGTTCGATAGCCAAAAATTACCAGTTCCAAGGCTCACAAAAGTGCTAAACCTGCAAAAACAACAAGGATCAATGGTAATACAAAACTGCACTAGAACAAGTGATGACTAGATGCCACAGTAATGTGTTTGACCAAACACGAATATCTATGCCCGTGACCACACTTAACCCCTTCCCCTATTCACAAACGAAAACTTGGTGAGCACCATGTGAAAGCACTTGTTTTAAGCTTTCATTTGATATACATGTAATGCTTATAACACTGGACTGACCCACAATCTCTCTAATACCCTACCAAGCCTTCACTCTCTTTTATACCCCCATCAGACCATCACTCTCTCTAAAACACCACCAGACTGGACCATACTCTCTCTCATACCCCATGACCATCACTTCCTCTAATACCCCACCAAGCCTTCACTCTCTCTTATACTCCATCAGACACTCACTCGCTCTAAAACATCACCAGACTGACCCATAGTCTCTCTAATACCCCACCAAGCCTTCACTCTCTTATACACCACTATACACACACTCTCTCTAAAACACCACCAGACTGGACCACACTCTCTCTAATACCCCAACAGACCCTCACTCTCTTTTATACTCCACCAGACACTCACTCGCTCTAAAACACCACCAGACTGGCACACACTCCCTCTAATACCCTACCAAGCCTTCACTCTCTCTTATACCCCATCAGACCCTCACTCTCTCTAAAACACCACCAGACTGGACCACACTCTCTCTAATATCCCACCCCTTAACCAACCACACCCCTTGTCCCTTCATAACAACCTTTTGAGGTGGTCCAAAATCAAAAATCAAAATGCCTACACATTCCCTTTTAAGCACATGACCTTTGACCTCTAGGGTCGATGTTACTGCAGGAAATATCTAAAGGTCATAGGTCATCATTGTACCAAGCAAGAACCCTGAGGGCGCTATAGTTCTTGAGCTAAAGTGGTTTTAAAAATTTACACATATTGCCCCCTGTAGCCTGTGACCTTTGACCTCTGGGGTCGTGGCTACCATAAGTTACTTCTAGGGGTCATGGGCCATCATTATACTAAGTATGAACCCTGAGGGCGCTATAGTTCTTGGACTAGAGATGCTTCAAATTTTACACATATTGCCCCCTAGAGCCCATGACCTTTGACCTCTGGGGTCGGGGCTACGCTAGGAAATTTCTAGGGGTCATGGGTCATCATTATACCAAGTATGGGCCCCGAGGATACCTTAGTTCTTGAGCTAGAGGAGTGCAAAGGAAGCGTGAGAAGAAGAAGGAGAAGACGGAGAAGGAGAAGCCGAAGACTAAACACAACAAATACAATATCTATGCCCCGTTACACGGGCATATAAACAGACACGCTAAACCAAACATCCAGAGTAGGCACCACGGCTGTATTTTACTTGTTTCCCCACATCAAGTTGGTGTACCTTGCTCGTTTTACTTTATGTTAGTATAGTCAAAAACCTCAATTCCGTGACCATTCTCTGGCTACACTGAAAAAATATAGGGGTGTAAAATGACACTTTTCACGTGTATATTTTTTCTTGACACACTTAGCTACTGAAAATGACACCATGAAATGCTGAAATTGAGTACCACATAAGATTGGAGGTATTATTTGACACCTTTAAAGTGTTTTGATAATAGTACCAAAATGCATTGACACCAGTGTGTTGTTAATTGACACGCCAGCAGTGTATTCAAGGGTGTCATTTGACACTCTGATTTACTCCAGTAGTAGAACATGTCACTTAAACTCCAAGGGAGTATGTCACTACACCCAGGGTTGTAGCCACGCCGGTCGGGGCCGACCGGCACGGACCGGCGCCGACCGGCACTAAAAAAAAAATTTAAAAAAAAATAAAAAAAATACTAATTTTTAATTTTTTTCCCCACAAATGATTTATTCATCATGAAAAGAGTTAAAACCAAATTTTTTGGGGGGTATACCCCCTTTCCTATTCCCCGATCCCTCATGTTCGCTAAAAAGATTGTGCCCCGAGCCAGCACTCTAATTTCATAGTAAAATTAGCCGGCACTCAACTTGGTCTAGCTACAACCCTGACTACACCCCAAGGGAGTGTGCTTCTACTACATACTCTTCTGCAGTGTCAACAAGCTTGACACCTTTGGAGTGTTAATTTGAGCTTGCCGTGATGTGCGCATGCGTATTTTGATTTTATAGCACTAATCGTCTGCGCAGCGAAGTGGTTGTGTGAAATCGAGAGTTCCGTCTAAAATGTGAGTTTTATCATTAATTTCATGTTTTGGTAATAATAAAAAAAAGTACAATGACAAACATGGATATATTATACAGTATTCGTATAAATTCATGAAAACGTGTAAACTACGGCGTTATAGTATACTTATAGTCCCCATCAATTTCACGTAGGCCTATCATGCCCAGTAAGCTTATTCTACATGTAATGTTAATGTAGGCATACTACTCTCGAGTCACGACGGTCCATGTAGCAACAGCAGCATGCAGTATGTTATTGTCTAATCACTCTGTTCTTGTCTGATTTTTTTTTCAGCATCATACAGTTGAGTGTGGTATCTACAACACTACAGCTAGATCTGGCAATGTGTGATTTCACACATCAACCAACGTGACACTTTTACTTGGTCTCTCAACCCTTGGAAGGCGTCATTTTGACATCTTTCAAAATGGGTCCTGAGACGAGACCCCAATGGTGTCAATTTAAAACGACACCTTTAGCTTGTCTCCCAACCCTTGGAAGGCGTCATTTTGACACCTTTCAAAATGGGTCCTGAGACGAGACCCCAAATGGTGTCAATTTAAATTGACCCCCTAAAGGTGTCAATCATGACACCATTAAGGTGTCAAGATTACACCACATAATTGTCAAGATTACACCACATAGTTGTCAAAATGACACCATAGCATGCTCATGTGGGGACCCATAGGCCTATGCGACACCTCTAGTGGTGTAAAATGACACCTTTATTTTTTTCAGTGTAGTAAGGTTTGACGATTGATTTGACTTCCATGGAGTATTTAGAAAAAATTAGCCCCCATGTCCCTCGCGAAAATCCCGGCATTTTTCGCTAGAGGCCAAAATCCAAAATGGCCGCCGCCACCAATTTGAAAAATTATGTTTTGAACCAGAGCACCTATAATCATGTAGAAAGACACTTTTTCGGGTATGTCGAGCACAAGGATTCCGATTCTGACATTAGTTTGACATTACGGCATCATTTTCACCCAGAAATCCAAGATAGTGGCCGGCACCATCTTGAAAAATTTAGTTTTGAACCAGAAGACCTAAAATCGTGTACAAAGACACTTTTTTGGATAAGTCGACCACAAGGATTTCAAATCTGACATTACTTTGACATTAGAGGGCGCACCACCAAATCACTCCACGATTTATGTACCAGTGAAATTCGGTTAAAATAGTCCATCGCTTATTTCAGCTTGTTGCGGCTTTATTTTCTATAGATATTGTCAAAATTCGCTCGTTTTCAGCTCATTTGCTTCCGACAAGTGTCTGCATGAAAGAATCTGAGAAAAAATCCCAATATTTTATTTCAGAGGTGAAGTTTTGGCGCGAATTTGAACAACGTCCGGTTTCAAAAATTGAGTGATTTTTTAGGGTTAATTTGCACCTTTTTTCTTTGCGGCCAAATAGCAAAAAAAGTAGATGGTCACCAATATATTCTGTTAAAAGAATAATATTCTACACGTGATAAGCTTTAATTTGATACCTAACTTTTGATCTATATTACGTTTTTGCAGTGACAAAACGCCATCCAAACGTGCGTATTTTCCTGTGTTATCCAATGGCGCCATCATTGGTGGTGCGCTCTCTATAAGCGGCTTTTAAAGTGTGTTGCTATGTACGCGCATTTTTACAAAAAAAGAACATAGAATAAGGGCGGAAATCTTAATAAATCATTTTATTTCATTCGCAAATGCTTGAAATAACGTTTGTGATTAGTTTTAGCAATAATTTTTTTTTATTTATCCAAAAATACAAGTCTCTGACGTTAAGAAAAGCATCAAAATTTTGCTATAGATTTATACCAAATCAGAATAACGTATAAAACTTGTATTTTTGCTTAAAATGCCAAAATAAAAGTAGGCCTAGTTTGAAGATAGAGAACGAGAGGGGGGTAATTTGACTCAATTTTGTAAATAGGCCTATGTTTAAGGTATTCAAAATATTTGTACACACATAAAGTACTTTTCACAATTAAAAAAATTAAAATTAAAGACTATCTTTTTGCATAAAACATTCAATTTTATGTCCAACCTCTGCAAACTTCTGCATGTTGATAAACACGTTGAAATTTGGGTCTTTTGGTGATTCGGAGCTGATGTTTAGAGCATCATTTCTTCCGAACGGAATGTCGCAGAGGGATGAAATCTTGGGAAATGACTAGAAACTGTCTCTAGTTTACTTCAAAATGTAAAACATTGGATGTTGATAACTAATGACGTTTATTACGACCTCATTTTTACCCAGAAATCCAAGATGGCGGCCGCCGGCGCCATCTTGAAAAAATAAGTTTTGAGGGTACATGCCACAAAAAAGCTTTCCATAGACTTTACGTGCAAAATAGGGGTCACGTTTTAGGCTATAGGTCGAGTTACGTCTTACTTTGAAATATATATTTGATATCATCTTAATCAGAACAAAATTCTGCATAACATATCTGAAAATGACCCATATTTTAGGTCTACTTTTTGAGAAAAATAGCGCTATATAAAAAGACCCGATTTTCCCGTGTTTACGTCCGACTGCTAACCGCGTTTTGACCTCATGTGTTCATGCGCTCATCATCGTAAACATCACTCAAATTTTCGCGTTTTCTTTTCAAATTAGCCTAGAGATCACATTCACAAGTTCTAGCAAAACACGATTTGCAACACTAAAATTGTTAATATTGTACCGATTTTGCACATTTTTTATGCAAAGTTGGGACTATAGTCGTGATAAACTTTTACCGGAAACCGCTTCACAGGCGGATTTAGTGGTATGAACCCTTGAACCAGAGTACCTAAAATCGTGTACAAAGACACTTTTTCGGGTAAGTCGACCCCAAGAAATCCGAATCAGACATTAATTTGACGTTATAACATATTTTTTGCCCAGTATTTTGGCCTCTACCGAAAAATGCAGGTATTTTCGCGAGGGACATGGGGGCTAATTTTTTTCTAAATAGTCCATAGAAGTCAAATCAATAAACCTTACTAGCCAGAGAATGGTCACGGAATTGAGGTTTTTGACTACAATATGTAATCGACTCTTCAATGCGCATTCATCAACTCATGATGCAGTCATGGTCCATGGCAGAGGCGATTCGACCTTTGTGGCATTAAACCCAGTTAACAGGAAATTAATCCAGTAAATCGATTCAGTAAAGCAAATAAGCTCATGCATTCGATCACTAACGGCAACCAGCTTCAGTCGATTACCCCAGCTGCAGCGTGTGTAAACTCTAATTTGCATAGAGGCCTTGCATGTGACGTATCATCCCGTAAATATGGCGGACTACTCAAATGCATTCAACAAAAGCGTGATTGCAATCTACCGTGACAGTTCACTCACACACATAACCCTGCACAACCATGACTACGATCAAATAGGTTGATGACAACATTTGATTGAATGGACTGCACTCCGCCATAACTACGGTGAAGGACACCGGCTCAAATCCTTTTTTTGGAGCCAATCGATAATTTCATGCAGGGCCTCTATAGAGGCTGTACGTGAAATTATTGATTGGCTCCAAACAAAGGATTTGAACCGGTGCACGTAATCATGGCGCAGTGCAGTCCATTCAATCAAATGTTGTCATCAACCTATTTGATCGCAGTGCATTGTTATGTGTGTGAGACGAACTGTCGCGGTTGATTGCAATCAAACAAACGATGTCTTATGTATTACTTTGTTCCGTGATGAAAATCGTGATGTTTTATTTAATCACTCTCGAAAAATGTATTTCTTTTGTAGGCCTATTACTTTGTTTTGTGATGAAAATCGTGATGTTTTATTTCATCACGCTTTAAAACAAACGATTTCTCATGTATTACTTTGTTTCGTGATGACAATTTAGATGTTTTATTTCATCACTCACGAAAAATTGATTTCTTATGTATTACTTTGTTTCGGGATGAAAATCGTGATGTTTTATTTCATCATCACGCTCTAAAACAAACGATTTCTTATGCATTATATTTGTTTTGTGATGAAAATCGTGATTTTTTATTTCATTAAAACGGTAGGCCCTATGTTGTTTAGAAAAAATGTAGAAAGTGATGATGATGATGATGTCGATGATGATGATGTCGATGATGATGATGATGATGATGATGATGATGATGATGTCTCCAAAAGTGTCCCGCTTTGTTTTTCTTGCCCTAAATCGTGCGTATCTATTAATAAGGCACTTCAATAATCAATAATCAGTCCCGTGACGGCCTCCACTAACTAGCTACTAACTTGGGTTTATGGGCGCTGATATTTCATGTTCACTGTCACTTATTTATCAGAAAAGTGCGACCCTTTGTCAATCACCTACAGTACCCAATTTCGGCATACTATATAAGAAACTCATCATGAAGGTTTGCCAGAGAATAATTAAAATGTAGCTTTTACCGTTTTTTGTGGCATCCTTCAGAAGTGAGCGGTCCGATACCAATATTTTCGGTCAAATCTCCATTCAATTAACACGGGGAGTTGGCTAGCTATGCCTTGCCCTCACTCATATTTTACAAAAGTGCGACCATTTCTGAACATCTAACCTAGCTGTAATTTTAGGTCATGTTAGAGAAATATATTTGCTAGAAGTTTTGGAGAATAAATTAAATATTGGCTGGTTATTTTTCACACAGTGATGTTAACTAGTCAAGTGCCCATTCTTCCAACATACATCATTTGTAGGGGTCACGCGTCAATGGTGAGAGCACTGTGTATTGTGTATAGGAAAACGGACAGTAAGGGTCGGTTCATAGTTCGAATACTTTTTGTGACGTCAAAATATATACGGCAACGAATAAAATATGAGTTGGATCGGATTAAATATCGCTCAACTAATAGCAAGATACTATTGATTTATATGAAAGGCTCGAGGTCACCTGAATATCGTTCGACGAACGATGATTTCAAAAATCCCCAATGATTTTAACATGCTCTCAAGACTGCAAACCCGATTCTGCCATTTTTTAATTCGCGGACCTATTTTCTCAATAATTATAAAATGCGACTTTTTTTGTAAAAATGCGACGAATTTATGTATAGGCTTTCCACTTTTATTTAAGCTATAATTCGCCACTCTTTCTGATTAATAAGTCTAAAGAGCAGCCCAAAATGCCTCAAATAGTTTCTGTATTTTACCGGAACTCATTAGGGTTACACAAATGCCGCATTGATTTAGTGGTGTGCCCCCTTATTAGTGCGGTACAAGGGTACCCATTTTTATATGATATGAAAGTAAGGGACTATTAAGCCATCCAGGAAAAGGAAAATGCCTGGCAGGCAATACCATTCCAATAGCATACTAATGTTTTATGCAAAATTATGATATTTAGGCTTACAAACATAACCTACTATGTACAAGTGAATGTTTCCATATTAACGTAGCTCTATTTAAATCGACTGATGCAGGAAAAAGGTCTAACTCCAAATTCAGATTTATGCCTCCATCACCCCGGTTTTACATAAATAATGCAGTTTGGCCCCAGTTCGAGGTCCCCATATGCATCTGCCCCTGGCAGAGGATGTGTGAGGGTCTTGGGGTGGTAAATCATTGGTTATTGGTATAAAAATGCGTTTGCCACGGAGGATCACCCATTTTTGTCATCTTTTCCGCACTATATAGCGGAATTCTTGACGTTTTGGGCACCTATAAACGAAGTTATTTTGGGCGGAATAAAGATGTAATGCGTTCAGTCAAATTCATAATTATAATTAATAATTAAGAGGGCAAAATAAGTAACATGTAGGAATGGATATATAGCGCTTGGATATATAGCGCAATGAATATCTTCATAAACTATGCAGAACAACCAAAACCACGAGCCTTGGTACCCTATCATTGCGTGTTCTTTTAAAAAAAATTCTTGTTTATTTCTATAATTTGTGAATTCAATCAGGCATTAAAACATACTTAGGCCCTAGCAATGTAGGCCTACACAAGTTCGGAACGAGACTTTTTATCTTTTGACGCGTATTTCGGTCGAATGCCAAAATTGATCGCTCAATGAATCATGAAATGAGAGCAATACTACTTTGATGATACCGATCTCAAGTGGATATCAGCCAATGAAAAAAGTATTCACGGGAAATATATTTGTGGGAGTTGAATTTTGTTGAACTCGACAGATATATATTTGGTGGGTCACCGTTGGTGGTCTCATATATAACACTTGTGAGGGCTGCCATATTTGTCGTCGCTTCAATCATATCTTATGATATTTATATATTTTATTTTTTTTTTTTTTTTTTTTTTTTTTTTTTTTTTTTTTTATTTATTTATTCATTTATTTACTTATTTATTTATTTATTTATTTATTTATTTATTTATTTATTTATTTATTTATTTATTTATTTATTTATTTATTTATTTATTTATTTATTTATTTATTTATTTATTTATTTATTTATTGACTTATTTATTGACTTATTTATTTATTTTTTATTTATTTATTTATCTATTGACTCATTAATTTCTTGATTTGCTTTGCAGTTGAAACCTGCAAGAAGGTATGGGTCAACCTCCGCGCCGGTTACAGGCAGGTCGTAAATGCCCCGAAAAGCAAATCTTTTTGACTCTCAGGGGCGTAACCAGACCTGACCTTCCGGGGGGCAAGATTGAAAAATTTCGCAATTTCTGATCAAAAGTTTTAGTATTTATGTTCGAGAGAAAGCTCGCTTGTCGCGAAGCGTTAAACGGGTGGAGTCGGTGGGGTCCAGGGGCAAAGCCCAGGCGGGGTCAAGAGGGCTGAGCGCCATGAACCCGGGGCCATGAAGCTCCTGGTTTTTGGCATAGGCCTATTAGAAAATATCAGTGTTTCTGAGTACAAATTTCACAATGAAAGTAGTAGGCATACAGATCTTCTTCTCTCTTTCTTTCCCTTTTCTCTTCTCCCTTGAGTCCCTTCCCTTTCTCTTCTCCCTTTCCCTTTTCTTCCCTCTTTTTCTTTTCTTCTTTCCCTTTCTCTTCCTCTTTCTTTCCCTTTTTCTCTTCTCCTTCCCTTTTTTCTTCTTTCCCTTTCTCTTCCCTCTTTTTCTTCCCTCTTTTCTCTCTTTCCCCTTTTCCCTTCCCAATTTTTTACTCTTCTTCCAGCTTTTTTTGTGTCCGGGGCAGCTTGCACCCCCGGCCCCCACTGGTTACGCCACTGCTCCTATTTAGACCCATTTAATTTTTATACAGACATTAAATCATGACAATAGTTCAATGGAGTTTACCTACTATGATTTTATTAACTTCGTTAAAGAAATTCTCTAAATTTTGCTTACCTTGGTCAACGGGCAATACTTGTTAACAGTCGGGCAACGCTGTGAATTGTAGAAATATATCTTTCTCCGGTTCATAGTTATATTCGAAGCCGCATATATTTTGACGCCCAAAACGTATTCGAAGCCGAATATTCGCCTTCGAATATTCACTTTGAACCAGCCTTAACTGCAGTATGTATGCCCGAAAGCACACTATATCATCTTGATTTAGGCCTACTATCTATACAACACACTCATTATAGCACACTGTAGGCTACTGGTCTTAACCCTGGAATTAATTATAGTTAGTGTATAAATGGCAAAGACTTGATGAACCCATTTATATTATAAGGCCACATTTGGGCAAAAGTGCTCAGTTTTGGATCCCAACAAATCCTTTTTAAAAAAATTCTTTTAAAAACTAGGCCTAATAAAAAGTTTGTTTTACTGAAGAATTTCTGGAGAAGCCCCCTCCCGTCTCAATTTGGGATTTGTCATTTTATAATTCTTAAAAAAATTAGCTGAAAACTTTATAGTGATAAATATGTTAATCAGAGAACTGAGATTACTTCCCTTGCTTCCAAGTCTTTTGTGGTACTCTATGAGGCCTCCGGCTCCAAGTTCCTTTTGGAAAAGACCGTTGAACTCACAATCCTCTCATCAATTCATGAAAAGTACCCCGGACGAGAACAAGAAAATGTAACTGCCATACTTAATATGTTGTCTTGTCCTCTTACACAGTTAATCAAAGATGAAGTCAGTCTTGTTTAATGTCTGGCAAATAAAATGAAATAAACTGAAAAAAGTTATTAAATTCCATGTTGGTCACCCCTCCTGTGCGACGTCAAACTTAAATTACAAACCTAAACAGCTCCCTCTGTTTGGTAAGAAATGTTTATAATTTGTAGAGGGCGTTCCTAGATGTACTTCGGCCTCAGGCGGCGATGGAAGCGATATCGCCAATTTTGAGGTCGCCATTGGATTAACACATAATCATAAAATCTTCACAAACAATTCTAAATTTGTTATGCGGTGTCAAAGCAAAATTATCTTACTCTAAAACCGTCGGGGTACGACAGTGTACCACATTGCAAGTATGTTAATTTTCCATTTGTAATTGCTAACCGTGTATAGTTTGAATGGGGCTGTCAGCCCGCTGTATCTTCGCCAGCCTCGTACGTCACGTGTTGCGCTTCCTATGCCGCCTGCGGCCAAACAAACATGTTTGTTTCCTGTAGCAGCTTGGCAGGTCTAAAAAGTCAAAAAGCGAAATGCGGTTTTTTTAAATCTATATCTTGAAATGAAAAAATGCTGCAAATTGGAATTGGAATTTACAGTGGGTCTCTGCAACGCACTACCAAAAAATCACATTTCTTCATTCATATTTATGATCTCCAGTAGTTTTTCACTATGCTCGTTTGTTGTTATCTGTAAATGTGTAGGCCTACTCCAGTAGAGCCTAGTGTTATATACTATTTTTTGCGATTTTCCGGGGTTTTGTGAGACAAAATCCAAATGCGCAAAATAAGCCGTCAAAAACGAAGCGCGCGCTACAGGACAAACTTTTTTTTTTGACCTTATCACCCTTATCATAGGTGCGTTTTTTTCATGTTTTTTTTTCAAGTGAATTTCAGGGGGCAGAATCGACAAATTTTGCGCAAAATTGCCGCAAAAAGTGGATATTTACGTAATTTTGGGGCGGGTCAGTGGGACTATTTACCAATGTCGCCTCTTTGGAAATTCTTTGCTGCAGCTTTTAACATGTTTAATACCTATAGATGCTGCCCTACTGGTCAGAATCTAGCATTCGCCCCCGTGTACACCTGTTAAGGTGAGTGTGTATATACCCGTAATCTGCTGCCGGATATCCGGTTGGCATACTACACCAACATGACCAAGGCAGCACACCACTAAATCCTTCCGCATTTGGTGTAACCCTTGATAGTCCCGGTAAACATAGGTCGGTAGTGAAAACAAGTGGGTGTCCCTTGGGAGCAAGATGAGTAGCCATGATTGTTTATTATATTAATTAAAAGATATGCAATTGATCAATGTTCAGAATATCACAAAATGGTGCATCTTGATTCTTGATCTGCAAAAACTAATCCGCGTGCGGACATGGTAAGGAGGCATTCGTGCAAGCTGAAAATAAAGGTGGCGCTGTTCAGGTCCCCGTAGCTTAAAAGGGCATTTCGTGATCCACAGCCTCATCCCCCACTTTTCTCAAAAAAGTTGAGATTTTTATATCACTGGAAACCTCTGGCTACATAATGTTTATGTACAAAATATTTCTTGCAGATTAATTCGTTTAGCAAAGATATCGTGAATTTGAATTTCGTTCTGGTGCACCAGAACGAAATTACAACGCATTGTCTATGGAGCAGTGTATAATACACATAATCATGCATAACTCGCGAACGCAAAATCGGAATCAACTGAAATTTTGGGAATAGGTCTTTTTCGTGGATATCTAATGAAAAATGACATAAATAGAGGATGCTAGGATCACGAAATACTCCTTTAAAAGTTAGTCTCAACATGTGTCAAAAAAAAACCGATTTTAAATGAAATCTCAATCTTTTTTTAAGACATTGGTGCTACCAAAATATGAAAAATGGTTTTACATGGGGTAGAAAAACAAACTTACTTTCATGTATATTTACACGTATTTCAATGGGAGTTTATTTATTGGTGTGCGCCCCCAAGGTCCGGGCAAAAGAAATGCTTGGATATTGTCCCATACCTCAGACCTGTTTTGTGTGGTTTTGAATTGGGCCATTCCTGTTGAAATCCATACACCCCATAGATTTATTATGTGTTTTTTATTGTCTTAAATTTATTTATTCATTTATTTATTATTTATTTTATTTTATTATTTATTTGCGGTAAGGGAGTGCCCGCGCGCCGTATGCAACGACAGGTGTAGGCCTATACTGTACGTGTATGAAGCATGTGCACAATGAGTGTCATGAACTTCAGTGTCACATTTCAAATGAATCTCTTCTGTTTCCTCATTTAATTAGATGTGTTAATTTAATGACCAATAATAGAAAATGACCCCATTAGGGATGTTAGAGACTGCATGCACCTTGCAGAAATTCGGGATCATGTTGTAAACATCGTATTTGCAAAAATTCAGATTAAATGCCCTAAAAAGTTGCAAAAAAGAATTTTGATCAGTCTTTAGTCTAAAAAGCAATGCTTGTCAAAGGAAAAAATGTGTTATATCGGATAGATCATTTGTTAACTGGTTATATATTGGTCTTTGCCATAATGTTTGCCGACTCACTGTCAGCTCGTCCGGTCACGTAACCTCACATTTCAGTGATATGAAAAGCTATGAAACCAGGATTTGAAAAAATGGTCATGAATTACCGGGATGGGCGGGGTTAAAATTTACCAAAATAATACTGATTTTTCAAACAACCTGTCATCTTACTACCGTGAACATCTGATCAATTCAAGCTACAGAGTGACAGCATAAACAATACATAACAATAGATATAGCTTCTCGATTATTTCTGACAAGAAAGCCTGAATAAAAACCAATGAACACAAAGATATCGCTAGGAAAGCGCATGAAGGGTGTATCTACCATAGCTGCTTTGAGTGGATACCTTTATTTTGTTTTGTTTACTTCGTGTATCGGGTTGTTTGTTTGCGTTGGTTTTTCTGTACAGTGTTTTTCTGTTCACAAGAAGGTTTAAAATGGGCTCGGGAACTCTCATAGAGTGTTAATGCATGGTTATGCACAATTCCTATTTAGGCCTATTCATTTATTTATTTATTTATTTATTTATTTATTTATTTATTTATTTATTTATTTATTTATTTATTTATTTATTTATTTATTTACTTATTTATTTATTTATTTATTTATTTATTTATTATGTATTATTTATTATTTATAATTTATAATTTATTTTTTGTATTTATTCTTTATTATTTATTTATTCACGTTATTTATTTAACTGTGAATGGATCTTAAGTTTCTTATTTATATTTTAGTTATTTATTTATTTATTTATTTATCATATTTTTTATTTATTTATTTATTTTGTAATTTATTTATTCAAATGTAGTACCACTAACTTGCAAAGTACTTAAGCTTACTGATGTTTTAAAATCCAGCTTTAAAAGTCCAGCTTGGCATACTTGGTAATTATTCTTACGTTTTTGTTTTTCTTGTTTTGTTTTTGTTTTGTTTTGTTTTATTTGTTTTGCTTTGCTTTGCTTTGCTTTGCTTTGCTTTGCTTTGCTTTGCTTTGCTTTGCTTTGCTTTGTTTTGTTTGTGTTTGTTGTTGTTTGGTTTTATTTATTTATTTTTTTATTCTTGTAGAAATTATATTGTTTTTGGCTTCTTGTTTTTTGCCTATTATGTCAATAGCGTTACTGCCAACTTTGGCCCATATTCTAATGTTTTAATTACTTTTGGCTCCTTTTTGTGGCGCCCTCTACGGAGGGGCCACATATAGGCATGTACTTTGTGAATAGCTTCTAATTTCACTCTTGCTAGATTTACTCCTTAATTGTTTTGCTAAAATTATGCCCAGCTCAGAAATAAAATCACAATATGCTAGGATTTTATTTTATTATTGTTTTCTGATATGCACGGGATAAAATGATGTGTGTATATTCTTTGTTTAAAATACAAAATTAATGGACTTATAAAAACACCAAATAACCCGTGACCTTTGTATGGTTTAAACCAGTTTACCGCCTCTTAGAACCCGATAGACGGTGACATTTGACCATTCTAATTATGTATGTTTTGAACATGTTTGCACATGAACTAGTTGTTTACAGTGTGAAGAATCTACAACATGCTCATCTATCAGGGCACAGTTCTTTAACCCCAATACATGTGTGCATTCATTGAATGACCTTTGAAAATGTGAGTACAAAAACTCATACTTTGCAACTTAAGGTCAAATTTTGCACTATGATTGTTTAATTGAGGTTATTGATAATATGCCACTGGATGAGGCCATTGTGGTCCATAGTGATTGCATGCGGTGCACCTAATCCTTAAACCAACACCAATTAATTATAGTTGACCAACACAACCAATACCAATCATGAAATCACTAATTGGTTTATGACTTTATGTGCTTGAATCGACTGCTAACTGATTGTGACCAAAGATATTAGAAGCTCAGTATCTTTGTGGTGACTATCTCTGATAAAAAACATTAATTAACGAAAATCAGTTCTGGTCAGCAGAGAAAGGAATAAATTCGGAAGACATGACTGTGTTGAAGGTCAGAAGTGTATTTGCAAAAATAATATTCATTGTAATGCCTAACTGCTGGGAAGGGTTCCTAGCAAGGTTAAGTGAAAGAAACCCCACTGGCTATTTTGTCTGTTTAAAATAGAGTTCTATGACGTAATTTTGTTATTTATTAATTAATTTTTAGCAGAATTAATAACATAAAAATGGGCTGTGCCCGTTTCATGAAGAATAACGATCGATCTTACCCTTGATTTAACAGGCCTGTCAATTTCTTGGTATTGTTTGATATGAAAGGAGGGTATGATTGTTTTGTATTAGTTTAAGTATTTCCTAGCCTCTCTTAGCCACATGGTTGGCTACAAAAGACACAGAGTAGGCCTATACCTTAGGATAAACTGGCATGAGTGCGCCGACCCCAAGTTTTCAACATTTCAGGATTATTTCTGGACATGCTGGACGGAGGTCGGGTGAAAAACGAAATTACGTTTACATGACTTTGTCGAAATTCGTCGTGTGACAAGAATGAGAGTATAGATGACTAGGGGGAAGCTTACTTATTTGTGTCTTCTAGTTATACCCTAGGCCCTGCATAACGAAATTCAACAATATTCAATATCCAAAGCAATATCCTCACTACAATAGGCTCCCAAAACAGAACTCCGACCCCACATAATCGCAAATTGACACGAAAGCTTCATTCCATGAAGCATTTCTCTCGTATTTGATCATCTTCTACTCTTCCCTAAAAAATCATTATAATACCAAATCGAATCACCATGGAATTCACCATATCCCGTCCAGCTCACATTGGGCGCCACATTCCTTTTTTAAAGGAATTTTTATTTATCATTACTGCCAACTTAGGACTGATTTAGATTATAGATCGTTTAATTTTTGTTGCATATGATATTCAGCATAGGGCAGCTATTAAAGCTACGAATAACCTGTATACGCACCTGCACAGAGTATAAGAAGAAAGGACCTCTGCCCTGTCACAATCCCGCGCTTCGCTAGTGCGTGTGAACAAAAGCAAACCTTTTGGTAACCTTTAGATTTGTTTTGGTTGATGGTAACAATGGATTTATATTTCTTGTTTTGATGTTTGGGTTTTAAAGATTATTTTGCACAGGTACCTGCTTTTTAGTTTATTTATAGATTTTTTTAACTTCAATGTTTGTTTATTTATATTTTATAACCTAAATGATGATGCCCGGTGATGATGATGATGATGATGTTTTGATGTTTGGGTTTTAAAGATTATTTTGCACAGGTAAGTTAATTTATAGATATAAAATTTGTAAACATCGCCGTTTGTTTATTTATATTTATAGCATAAATGATGATGATGATGATGATGATGATGATGATGATGATGATGATGATGATGATGATGATGATGATGATGATGATGAGATTATTTTGCACAGGTAACTGCTATTTAGTTTATGTATAGATATAAATTTGTTAACATCAATAATGTTTGTTATATTTATAGCATAAATGATGATGATGATGATGATGATGATGATGATGATGATGATGATGATGATGATGATGATGATGATGATGATGATGATGATGATGATGATGATGATGATGATAATGATGATGATAATAATAATAATAAATAAGAAATTATAACACTAATATTAATAATAATAGTAACAATACAGCATCATGATAATCACATGATAATGGTTTTATTTATCTGTCAAAATTGTTCTGACTACAACAATTTGTGTAACCAATATTTTGCTGTTGTTTTATGTGGTTTGTTTTTTATTTTCTTGGTTTGTTGTTGTTGTTGTTGTTGTTGTTGTTGTTTAAAAACTTTTAAAGACCTTGGAACATTTTCCTTTCTTCTTTTTTATTCAATTTATTATTTACATTTATATATTTTTTATATTTATTTTTTTAAACAAAAAAGTCTAGGGTCGGGCCTAATTTTAGGGCAGGTCGGATTATGCCAATCAAACATTTTTTTAGGCTGATCAAAATTACTATAAATAAACGACAGGGAGGGGATAGAGAAAGGTGGGGGTGAGCGAAATGGTCATCTACAACAGGTGGTCGCATCAGTTAAAGTCTGCCTTAAAAACAACAAAGCGACTGATCATTTATTGTTACCAAATTATTTCATTTCCATCGCTCATTTTTCAGCCAAACCCAATTCACCTGTTTTTACCTCCTTTGTTGTCATGGCTCATTTGCATGGCGACACGGTTACCTTAGCAACTGTCGAAAAGCCAGGACCCATTTTTCCTAAAGTCATGTAGTATACAGGTTGTCATAAAACGATCTTTAATAACGCTGGATGGAAAATTATTTTAGAAAATCGGTGAATATAATATAGTGGGGGTTTTACTGTTTACAGTAATGAAGAAGAATCACGCTTTACTATAAATTTTACCTCGGAGATTTAGCCAAAAAATAATTTTTTGGCTTTATTTGGACAATAATTCGAAAAATCAGGCCAATATCAAAAAAAAAAAAAAATCTTTGCATAGAGTGTCTTGATTTGAAAATAAAAAAGTAAACTTTTTCTATAATGTGTTCCAAACAAACTGAGGAAACAAATGTCTTTTTGTATTTTCTCCAAAATCTGCGTATTTGATTTAGATTCTTTGACTAAATTTCAAAATTAAAGATTGCGGTTGACAATGGTCGGCTGCTTTATAGCGCACATTTAACAACAAATGTTACTTTTTAGCTTGTTTATTATTTGCGAATCTTAAAAATAATATTAAAATTAGCATCATATTGTAACTCCCGAATAGTAAATTATAAATAAAGCTGGAAAAAAGTTTCTGAATGCGAAATGCCCCACCCGACCCGTCAAATATCCAATGAACAAACATAATGCAACCGCAAGGTGACATAAATTCCCGCGCATTCTCGCTGCAGATCATAACAATGCTTAACAATGCATACACCTCAACTATATCGCGGGAACGGCACGCGACCAAAACAATAGACGAGTCGCGTGGCGAAAACAATAGCTCAAGACGCTTTGTGTATGAATAGGTATTATCATTAAAATACAAAGCCACTTGCAGCAGGTCTTTTCCATATGCCCCCAAGGTGGGCAAATTAACGGATAAAATTGCCATACGATTATTTCAAGATTATTTTTTGCCTTTTTGTCTTTTTATTATTAAAAATACCCGCCTTTTCGTGTTCGTTCATTCATAGAGATATATAGGCTATAGTTTAATTCGAGGGTTTTATGAGTTTTGGTAATTAAGAACAATTAATATATGGAGGGTACGATTTGAGAGGTTTTGTTTTTAATACTTATATCCGCTATGTGGTATGTGTGGTAATGGGGAAAAACAAACATTTGGGGAATGGCTTCAACAGAAGCAATTGATATAAATAAGTTTTGGATTATTTGTGACGACAAAAAAATTAAAACATTTAAATTTTCACCAACCTCACCATCGAACATTAGTTGCTTTGTTGAATCTAAAAATCCTCTAAAATGCGAAACTGAGAAAGACAGTGATATGAAAGCGAAGAAAGTAAGGACGGTCGGAAAGAAAGAAAGAAAGAAAGAAAGAAAGAAAGAAAGAAAGAAAGAAAGAAAGAAAGAAAGAAAGAAAGAAAGAAAGAAAGAAAGAAAGAAAGAAAGAAAGAAAGAAAGAAAGAAAGAAAGAAAGAAAGAAAAAAAACTTCCATTCCTTTGCAGACTTCGGTCGAGAATTTAAATTAGAAGTTTATCGATAATTTAAACTTATATACAAATTGTTGTATTAAAATATAGGCAAGGTGCGGTACTTCGAATTTACCTATTTAGTGGCTTATTGTCAATTATCAATGTTGAGCATGTAATATCGTATAACCACAGATAACAAAGCAAGTATGAAAAACAGACAACTCCCATCTGTCACTTGTCTGAACAAAGTTGAAAAATACAAAGTCATTGTTATTAAATTAGGTCTATTATATTGTTTGCATGGGTCACTAGGTTTTCCTATCAACGCAACAAGTTGTTGTTCCTATCATTGTACTTGTAAAATCGTGAACCTGCTCTGAGAAGACCCAATTGGCTTCATGCACATCCTCTGTGAGCCACCAAATCAAGGAACACACTGGCACACAGCCCTGTAGTGAGAGCCCATGAATGAGAGGGTGCTAAAAAGTAGAATAAATGGCCGATTTCAACGTTTTTACAGATAAAAATAGACCTTTTGACATTTTTTTTATTTGGGGTGGGTCGCACCCCAGTAATAAACCTCACCCGCATTGCAGGCATGTTCACAGTTGAGATATAAAATGCCTAATTTTTTATTTAGGCGTTTTCTTCCATGCTATGCCAATTACATGCTATAAACTTGTCATAACAAAAAAGTTAATTTAAAACAAAAGAAACTATATTTCAATACTTTGAATTGTGTTTACTTATCTAATATTATCATTCAGTGCTACGTATTTGGAGAAAGGGCATTTTTGTTAGGCCTATTTTAGATTAAAAAAACACGAATGGATTAACGGTAAACTTGAATATAATAGTATTATGCTGTTACGTATAGATTTGGTACAAAAGTTGAGAGAAAAAACAATTCATCAAAGTTTTCAAGAAAAATTAAAATCACCCTCCTACCTATGTAAAGATTTTGCGACAACTTACTATTAAAATGCAATGAAAATGCATTTAATTGTTGTAATGAGTTTGTTATGTAGTAAATACAATGTAATATCCTTGCCAAATTCATCATGAGAAAAACTGATTATATTATAATAAATATTTTACTGATTTCCATTCTTTTTATTCTTCTATAAGTGCTTCATCAACAGAACAGAAGCTTATTCAAGTTCACTAGGTTTTTACTCAGAGCCACGTGCCAATTGTCACGAAAATAAACAACGGAATTCCTTGAAACCAGAGCTGCTCCTGAAAAATAACAATACCACTATAATACATCAGTACGAAGAAGTTGCTTTTAATGCTCTGTGTGGTGGCCACAGGCCAGGGGCGTAGCCAGCTTTTTTGGTCAGGGGGGCAAAATAAAATTTTGGGGGCACAGACGAAAAAATTAGCAGTTGCACCATACAATACATAGAGACTGTATGTCTTCTAGCTTCCCGAAAAGGGCCTTATTGGGACGATGTGCGCGCGTAGCGCGTAAAAACTGGTATTTTACACTATTTTCGCCCATTATCCGGCTAAAAGGGCTTTATTGTTATAATGTGCGCGCGTAGCGCGAAAAATTTTGTATTTTACACTATTTTGGTCCTGAATTCTGCTAGAAAAGGGGCTCCTTGCCCTTTTTCTTTTCCTTTGCCCTCCTGATTTTTTCTTTCATTTTTTGTCAGAGGGGCACTTTTTCTTTCATTTTTTGTCAGGGGGCATCTCTGCCCCACCTGCCCCTGCTGGCTACGCTACTGCCACAGGCTTCAAAATAAAAGTCCAAGTTTACTCATTATTATCTTTTGATGATTCCAAGTGTGTGAAAATATTGGATCTAAAACATAATAATGATAAAATAGGATGCTTTTCGCCCAATATTTATTGGTCTCGCTATGACTGTGTGGTGGCCTGTGTGGTGGCCACAGGCTTCAAAATAAAAAGTCCAAGTTTACTCATTATTATCTTTTGATGATTCCAAGTGTGTTAAAATATTGGATCCAAAACATAATAATGATAAAATAGGATGCTTTTCGCCCAATATTTATTGGTCTCGCTATGACTGTGTGGTGGCCTGTGTGGTGGCCATGCACAGGCTTCAAAATAAAAAGTCCAAGTTTGCTCATTATTATCTTTTGATGATTCCAAGTGTGTGAAAATATTGGATCCAAAACATAATAATGATAAAATAGGATGCTTTACGCCCAATATTTATTGGTCTCGCTATGACTGAGTTTTCGTCCAATATTTAAAAACTCATAGCTCAACCAATAAATATGGGCTCTATCGATCCAATTTTCTATCAAAATATCAAGAGCTATCTCAAGAACCACGCAACCAATAGGCTTGTTTGTACTCATTATGATGCATTTGTCATGCTGATTCCAAAATTTACAATTCTGAAATTTTTGATTTTTGATTTTTTTTTAAAACTTGTCGTCTACAATCGACACACACGTAGAGAGTTAAAATACCTTTTTTCGCTTACACCTTTTTTGATAAAATAAAAAAAGAAAGACAAAAAAGCTGCACTTATGCAAGCGTATAACAATACCTTTAATTGGCACGCGCGCAAGTTGTGTTTTGAATATCACACGCAGCAGGTGACGACTTAATTGAATTAACTTCTTGAAACCTATAAAATGCAAAAACAAAAAAGACCCCTTAAGTAAAGATGTCCATATGCCATGCTAATTGTGCTTTCCCAGTCGAAATCCATACACCCTCTAAGGAAGACACAATTTCAATCGTCCACACCGGGAGTGTGGATTTCAAAAGGGTTACCTGAATGGGTGACTCTGTTTGAAATCTACACCCCCTCTGTGGGTGATTAAAGTCAGGTCTTCCACAGGGGGTGTATGGATTTTAATTTGAATAGCCCATACACCTTTTGTAAAATGGGCTATTGTTCTGTGTACAACGGGCTTTATAGAGACAACAAGTGGCACACGAGTAAGCGAGCCAGGTTTGGCCTCGATCGAGGCGTGATTGGTCGCACGATCCATGCACCTGTCACACTGTACAATACAATCCTCATCCAGACCATGTCAATAATCATTCTGAAAGAAATCGTACAAAATGGCCCTTTAAGGCATATAAACCGATTCTCGATGGAGCTGAAAAAAGTTTTTAGAAAGCAGCTTTTCAACTATAAAATCATTGGTAGGCCTATAGTTTTGTATTTAAATTGTAATATTCAGATTTGATAGGTTTATTGATGAATTGTTTCCGCCCTTTGTATTCTTTTGTTTTGACCTCATCAAGCGAAGAAACCAAGACGGATGCAGACTTAAATTACTAAATTAGGTTATTTTAGGCGACGAAAAAACACGGTTCTATGGTAGATGGACTTTCCAAGTAGGGTCCGTCGGGTTTTTTTCCTCTGGACGAGCCTAAATGACCATAGGTTCCTTATAGAACCAATATAGGGGAGAAACAATATAGCGCAAGGAAAAACGTTCGTACGGAACGGAAGTAACTAAGGGCCATGCGGTTCACTTTGCAACTCACGATCTTGCGATCACGAATCCCGACTTCTTGTTTTCTTGACTTAGCCAGTGAGAATTGAACAGATTTTATTGAGTTCTTGAGGTCCTGAGTTGTCTATTTCTTTACTTTGATACATTTACTACATTTCTTTATTTCAAACTGGCTAAGTCGAGCAGGGGCGTAGCCAGCTTTTTTGGTCAGGGGGGGCAAAATAAAATTTTGGGGGCACAGACGAAAAAATTAGCAGTTGCACCATACAATACATAGAGACTGTATGTCTTCTAGCTTCCCGAAAAGGGCCTTATTGGGACGATGTGCGCGCGTAGCGCGTAAAAACTGGTATTTTACACTATTTTCGCCCATTATCCGGCTAAAAAGGGCTTTATTGTTACAATGTGCGCGCGTAGCGCGGAAAAAATTTTGTATTTTACACTATTTTGGTCCTGAATTCTGCTAGAAAAGGGGCTCCTTGCCCTTTTCTTTTCCTTTGCCCTCCTGATTTTTTTCTTTCATTTTTGTCAGAGGGCACTTTTTCTTTCATTTTTTGTCAGGGGGCACTCTGCCCCACCTGCCCCCCCCCCCCGCTGGCTACGCTACTGAAGTCGAGAACACAAGAAGTCGGTATATTCGTGATCGCAAGATCTTGACTTCGTGAGTTATAGAGTGAACCGCATGTCCCTTAGTTACTTCCGTACGTTCGGACTCGTCATTTTAGTTTGGAATTTGAAAGTGAATCTTCCATATTGATTGAAGGTCGGTGTCTTATTTACTTTTAGTTCGAAACAATTGTTATAATAATTATATTGTTTTAACTGGGCTTATAAGCTTTATTATAAAGAAAAAATAAAAAGCTTAAAAATAGATGTGGGTTTATCGTATGGGTAAAATAAGTGATTGCGATATACAATGATCTAATTCGGGATTCCCAATGGAGAGCAAAGTAATTTGCTAATTCCTGACAGCTACGAATGCGTAAATTTTGGTTTATGAATTGATGGGAATTTGCATGTGCGTTTCTAAAATTGTGATAAATTAAGATTATAGATATTTTTAAAAGAGGTACATGTATAGGTGTATGTCACCTAGCAGTTGCAGCTTTTTATCAATGGGACGGTTTCAGATTTTCTTGTGAATTACTCCAATATGATAGGCCTATTGGATTTTAAAAATAATAAAAAGAAAGGTCCATACAATAATTAATAATAAAGCACATTTATTAGGCACATTACTTAGTATACTGAATTCATTCAGCCTCCAAAGCGCATATACATGTACAATAAACGGTGGCTCAGTGGTTACGGCCTTGGACTCATAATCTGAGAGCTTTCTCGACGTGCGTGGGTTCGATTCCCCGTCCCACCACCGTGTTGCGCCCTTGGGCAATTAGGCGCTTTGCCTCGCTTGCCTCACCCCACCCAGGTGCAATGGGAAGCTGTTAGGGGTAGTCACAGTCGTTGTACTGATGGACCCTGCGCCACTTGTAGGCTGCAAACGTGGTTCCGACATATTCTAATGACGGCGGAATAAATGTAAAGCGCTTTGAGGCTGTTTACGGCATAAAGCGCTATAAATATCTACATTTATTTAAAAAGCATTAACAAAAAGGTGTAAAAATACATGTTGCTAAAAGTTAACGAAATATATGAATCAAATGATCCAACCTTTTTCATAGTTTCGTATGCTTGTAGACCTATAAAAATGAGTGATAATGACCCATATGAACACCATAACGTTGAACCAAAACGAGATAATCATAATCCCCATAATTTATTGGAGAAAATAAAGAGCTCTGGTATAACCGTTTTGACAGTATTTTGTGTGGGACATGAGAGCACATCAGAGACTAGTTTGCGTATGACGTCAGTGCAAAAGCGCGAGCGTAATTGGCCGCTGACCTGCGCAGTACGGCATTTTGGTCTGCTTGACAGAACGTCATACGCAAACTATAGTCTTTTTAATTCGGTCTTGGGGTCTCGTGCTATTATACAAGTTTTTTGTTTAGGGTTTTTCTAAGACATCACTTATATAAAAGACACAATTGCGGAAATTCCGTGTATAAAGCCATTCTTTAGCCTTCTCACACACGACACTTCCTCACGTCAGGTATACTTGTATTATATTATTATAGGTATACATGTACAGGGTGTTCCAAAGTTATCGTGACACTTGGATGGCGAATAATTTTTGAAAAAATGTGAAACTATGGGGAATTTAAAAATAATCAAGGTTTAATATAAACTTCATCCAACTAAGAGGTCCAAAATTGACCTGGGGAGATTTAGCCAAAATTCACATTTTGGCCATGTATTAAAGGTGGGTAACCTGATTGGCAGCCCCCACCCCCACCCCCCCCCCACCCCCACTTTACACTATCAATATGCATATTTTGGTATCAGGTGAAAGCTCATATTTTTCTCATTAACATATTGAAATTAGGCATTCCGGAGAAATCATCAAAAAACTGTTGAATAGTCTTGACTGTGGTATACCACGTTTGGGACTAATTCAACAGTATTTTAATGATATCTTCGGAAATATACCGATTTGGAACTTCTAATTTCAATATGTTAATGAGAAAAATGGGGTCTCTCATTTAATATCAATTAATTACATGATCATGATGATTATCATTAATAAAAACACTCTATAGCTAAATGTCAGTAATTCCATAAGGAGTTGGTCACATTTACAAGGAACGTGTTCTTTTTGCATGAATGTTTGAAAGGGACGACATTAACGTTTCATTAACCGCATCACCGACCATTGTTCTTCAATGGGTCTCAAATTAAAGCCTTCCAAATGCAGATCGTTATCCCTTTCTGCAGGCTCCCCCACTTCCATTCTTTTCAACATTGCAGGCGTTGAGGTCCCAACCGTTGAAAATGATTCTCACAAATTTCTTGGTTCCCTCATTACTTTTCGCAACAATTCCTCGGATATTTTTGAATACCTCAAGGACAACATTTCTTCCGCCCTGGAAAATATCGAAACTTCTGTTATTCGCAACGAATATAAGATTCAAGTTTACACAAGATACTTTCTTCCCTCTTTACGCTACCATTTGACAGTCAATGATCTCTGCTTTTCTCATCTCCAAGCGCTGGACGCTATGTGCAATCGCCATTTGAAAAAATGGTTTGGTATTCCAAAACCCGGCACCCTTGCCTTTATTTTCATGCCTAATGGGCTCAATATTCGATCCATTTCTGATCTCTATCTTGAGAGTCATGTGATGACTCATATTTCAATTAGAAATAGAAGTGATGAGCTTGTTAACCACTGCATTGATTCCAAATTGGATAGAGAGCGAAAATGGACTCGGAAGAAATCAGTGACTGTCAGGAGTGAAGAAATATTTAAAGCAGTTGGGGAAAAGTCAAACAAGGTTACCATTCAGAAAACTTCCGCCAAGAAAACGTTGACCGATTCAATTTCTGAATTTTGGCATAATCATGTTCGTTCTCTTGCAGTGCAAGGACGTTTTTATGATCTCCTTTCCAAGGAATCTTCCTGCACTCTCTGGCGTAGCATCATTTTCAATCTTCCTTCGAGAGTCAGCAAATTTTTGGTTAACGCTCTTGGCGACTCTCTGAACACAAGGGTCAACCTTGCTAGGTGGGGTAAATCTGTTTCCAACAAATGTTTACATTGCTGCAACAAAGAGACTCTCAATCGTGTTCTAAATAACTGTAAAGTCTTTCTGGACCAAGGTCGTTATACTTACCGTCATAATAGTGTTCTGAAATATTTTATATCTGTCGCACGAGCTGGCCTCAAAGATTCGGATGCAACCATTTTTCATGACATTCCAGGTGAAGCTGGCTTTACCGGTGTCACTACCATTCCTACTGAATGTTCTCCAACCAACCTCAAACCTGATCTGGTAATTCTTTGGAAAAATCTCAGGAAACTATTGATTGTGGAACTGACCGTTCCCTTTGAGCATGGTATTGACAGGGCCCATCAGTTGAAGCTCAATAAGTATGCGCCTCTTATTTCTGATATTCAGGAAAATGATTTTGATGTTACTTACATTCCTGTTGAAGTTGGCTCGAGAGGTTTCATTTCGCAAGATAATGATGACAGGCTCAAATCATTCACTTCTTTAGTTCACTCCCCGATTTGTTTCAAGGAATTCCGCGACAAGGTTTCCAAATTGTCCATCATTGCCTCTTTTGTCATTTACCATGCCAAAGACGAAAGGTCTTGGGACCAGTGCAATTTGCTTAGTACATAATGTGATAAATACTGAAATCTTATATCTTTTTATGTCTTTTAATATTGCTATTTCTAGTGCTTATATGTTGTTATACTGTATTTGTCCGCCCTGCATGATCTTTTATACGATCTGTCCTGGGCTTATTGTATTCCTTTATTGTTCAATGGTTTTATATGTATTTTGATAATAAAGTGATTTGATCTCTACATGAGTTTTAAAGAATTCGATTTTCCTAATTATATCAGGTCACCTGGACCATGATCTATTTGGAAAATCGAATTCTTTAAAACTTGCGTATAATAACTTTATGTGATGGGTTAAGCATTATACGATTGTGTGTGGGACACCCTGTAAATTCGCTTATTTCGCAACAAACCAGGAAACAGTAAGTGGGATTCACGGAGGTGTTAGTCTTCTATTGTTTCTACACATTACCTGCTTTATATTATTATTTACACTATATACCAGTGAAAGTGTAGAAATACACCGTTACAGGTTTCTATGTTATTATATCTATTGCCACACTGCACTTTCGACGGGATTTTCCAATCATGTGCAACCAGCAGCTATATGTAGTCCTTCAAGACGGACTATCCTCGCGGCATGAATATAGTCCTTCTAAACGGACTAATGTTGGGTGACTCTCCGGGGTGACTCTACATAGGTAATTCATTTGAGAAGGATTTCTGCTAGGGGGATCCGAGCAGCGAGGGGCGGGGAGCCTGCTAGAAGGCATGATGCACTTTTACAATCATACCACATCCTCAGAAAGCACATAACGTTTTACAGAAAATGTCTAAATGTCAGGTTATATGAATGGTATAGAAATTACCAAAACGTTTTAATAACATTCAAAAACATAAAAACATTCTATCAAAATGTTACTCAAGTGTTGACATTTGTGACAATATTTAAATGTTTTTGTAGTGTTTTTAATATAAAACGTTTTAAAAACGTGTTCATGACATTTATATAACCTGTATATATGTAAATGTTATATTAAAACACGTTTGGGCCAAAACTAAAAACCGTTTGTAACGTTTGGACGCTGATTTCTGAAAACCTCTCGCCTTTTTATTTTCCCAGTTTCAGGGAAAAAACTCTTTTTTTTTTTGTTTGGGTCTCACCGAAAGACCCCCTTTTTGGTGTCTATAGGCTTTCACCGAAAGACCCCTAGTTTCGAACTGCTGCCCGCACATCCCCGTCACTTCAAAAGTCGAGTCCAATTCACTGAACAAGCTGTCAGCCTATTTACCAGGTGCTTTATCAGTAACATCTTTTAGCACATTATGTCACGCCATCATTGACTCATCCTCGGCTAGCTTCATATCCTTATGTAGGCCTATGTCCCTCAATGTGCATCTCTCTAAGTGTAAAAGAGTGAATTTCCACTTTTTCAAGGAGTTTGAACGAAGGACAACCTGTTTTTGAGGGGAACACTCTAAAAATGAAAAGCAGTACATTTTACTTAATTCCTTTCCTTCCATTTTATTCACTCTTTTGAGAGTACCGTAAAGGTTCGCCTAATGGCGCACATGGTCTCATTGGCGTTGTGGTAAATTTCATGTACATAATAATAGAGAGCTCTTATTAAAACTTTTGATTCAATGATATGTTTCATTTATAGTTTTTCAATTAAATTTTCTGTTTTTTATCATTCTTTTAAAATTATTTCAGAGTTTTCATAAGTTAATGTTACTGAAACAAAGGTTTCTAAAGGTTATTTTGTCATTGTAACTCATCTCTGGCTGGGACAACCATGCATCTGAAAAGTGCATGCAGCCTATCATGCCAGTAGGGCAGGTTGACACACCAGCATACAAATGATTTCCTTTTGCTGAGCCGTAAAGTGTTCAAACACTTCCTGTACACATATAGCCTTGCGGTTCCAGGCCTATTAACCCGCGTCATGCTAAAAACATCAATTTATACAAAAAAATTCAAAAAATTAACTTTATTAAATGCTATTAACATATTTGGTATATACATGAAAAATGCATTTAAATGAGTACAAACAAGCCTAGTATTGGTTCAGCGGTTCGAAAAGTATATGGTTGAAATTGTGAGAAGGATCGTATACAGTTGTGATAGGCCTACTTTTATACAGAGTGGGCTTTGTGGTTGCAGGTTTATCAACATGAAGAGGAAATGTATCACTTGGATCGCAAGCATTCTCATCCACAGGACAAAGTTGCATAACCCCAATTGATTTGTACATAGTCAGAATGACCTTTGAATGTATTGAGTACAAAAACTCATATTCAGCACTTGAGGTCAAAGTTTTAGCTTTGGTTCTACATAGGGGGTCATTGACCTATACCTCTGGGATGAGATTATTAAGGTGCAAAGTGTATGGTACCTGCTGTAACCTGCCAAATACTTGCAACCTGTCGCTAACAACATGATCAAATTAAAGCTATAATGTTAGCCTATATTTATTCATGATGTATTTATATGTACTTAAACTGTTATTGTGTATTCAATTTTTTTTTTAAAGTTCATTCAATCCTTTTATTGATTTTGTTGAATGATTGTCATTATCATTATTTTGTTGTTATAAGGCCTGCTACCTATCAAGGGGCCAACTCTTGCTTCATTTATCATTTATTCATATATTCTTTATTTTTCGTTTGATCATTCGTGTATTAATCATTTCATTTATTCATTCATCATTCATTCATTCATCTTTCTGTCTGGGTTCTTTCTTTCTTTCTTTCTTTCTTTCTTTCTTTCTTTCTTTCTTTCTTTCTTTCTTCACTTTCTTTCTTCCTTTCTTTCTTTCTTTCTTCTTTTTTCACTTTCTTTCTCTCTCTCTTTTTTCTTTCATATTGTCAAAAGAAAAGTTCTTTTAGTTTCCCTCGTTCTTTCTTTTTCCCTTTCCCCACATGCATCCTTCCTTTCTCTTTCCCTCTTTTCACCTATTCCTTTTATATAGTCCGATCCATTCCATTTTTCAAGATGTATGTTAAAAATATGCCCAATTCTGCATTTTGCAGTTATTGCATGATTGGCTTGCCATACATTTTACAGAACATAGACTTATATACCTTGATTTGAATTATATGGTAATTCAACATTAATACGCATTGTTTAGCGGTCGCCAACAACAACCTCAATTGAATTTCATGCTGAATCTAAAACAGTGCCATGATATTTTTCTAAGTAAAACAATGTTGGATAATTTTGTTTGAACGTTTACTGTTAAATACTTCCTGTACACCGTGTGCACCGGATTATAAACCTGGCTACCATGTTAAGCTTATAAGCCCAGAATTAGGCCAAATATGGCTTCACTTGTTTTACATTACTAATTGAATATATTTTTTGTTTCGCAATTTTATAAATCGAGTAAAACGCATTTGACTCTTTTTTCCTACATTGATTGTTTCAAGTGACATACACACAATGTTGGGGTTCATATTTTGCGCTATAGTTTTTACTTAAATGTTTTCATCGCGTCGTACATAAATAAATTAGTATAGCACAAATTGTTGACATGAAAAATAATGTAACATCTTACCAATATTAAGGTTATTAATTATTTTAAACTGTGATTGGGTAGTTCACAGCATCTTACGAATGGTAGTGACTGTATCGCTCAATTCATAGCGAGTGTGTCGAAGAATTAAAATATCACAGATATACTTTTATAGGTGCTGCGGTTCTTGAGTTACGGTGTAAAGAGGGCTGAAACAACAACACTTTTGTAAAACGTACATAACTCATTAACAACAATAAATTAAGCAAGTTTGCAAAGTATACGATTTGTAGAATGAACTTTTGCAAAACAAGTTAGGAATGTTGCAACTGCTTAATCGATGCATAAATGGTGTAAGTATAGCCGAATATTTTTAACGAACTTTAACAATTGTAGGCCTACTACTGTTTCCATTTTTCCTGCTGGTATATTTTGTTTTGCTCTGTATGCGCCACGAGCGTTTATTGCGGATCTGCGCGCTTTACAAGTGTACATATTATTATTATTATTATTACTATTTGAATAAGTTCATCAGGACTGCATATGATTAAATTAAATATCAGATTATGTTGTACAAGTCCAGAAAGTTATTCACGTTTTAGACGTTTCATCATCCGTGCGGAAGATTTCATCAGTAATGCCATTACTGATGAAATCTTCCGCACATATGGTAAAGGTTAGAATATGTATAGATTTCAACAACATCGAACTTCTTGTGTGCGCCGCGCTGTACCATGCAATGGCTCTAAAAAGAGCTGTTCATGGCGGCTCTAGATTCAGGAACTGGTCTATCTCTGGGTTTATCGATATAGAGAACAGTATATATATGGTCGGAAGCGTTATTGTTCTGTTTTGGCAGTAGTTTTAAAAGCACGGGTTTCAACAAGACATGGTGGGCGTGACATGCTGCAACTGACAAACTGTTTAGTAAGACATCATAATTATGTCACCATATATAAAATTATGATTTTATTAATCTTTTTGTGTAAAAAAGAAGAAAAAAACACCTCCCAGCCGACCGCCATGTTGGGAATCGTAGAATTTGGGAATAGGCCTACCCTACGACAGATTATTCCGTGTGTGCAATTTGTATCTCTTATTGTTTCTACTATAAACATATGGCAAAGAGTTGCAGTTCATGTTGACTCACGGTACTTCTAGTATATATAGACTTGACATGCCTGGTGCTATTATAGGCCTACTGGTGGCTCTGAAAAGTGTCGTTCATGCATGGAATACAAGAACTGATGAGCTGCATTGCACGTTGTGGGTTTCAATGTCGATGTCATCGCATGTTTGACTAAAAATCGTTTCTTGTCAAAAAAAGAAAAAAGCAAAGAAAAAAGCAAAGCAAAGAAAAGAAAAGAAAAGAAAAGAAAAGAAAAGAGGGGAAAAGCTATCAGAAACAATTATGAGTACGAGAAACAAGAAACTAATCAGCAAAACCTTCTGTTGATTAACAGACAAGGTTATTGCCAAATGAAAAACAATTAAATCGGTGCCAACATTAACAGAACAAATGACGCAACCTGGATCTAAATCAACGATACAGGTGCGGGATTAGTCATGGGCACAAGTACAACACTTGCATGCTTGGTTTCAACACTACAAAAATAACCAGCGTTAAATTTACAAAGTCTGCGTCAAGAACCACTGAACCAATACCAGGCTTGTTTGTACTCATTTTAATGCATTTTGCACATAGATTTCAAATAAAGTCATAATTTCTAACACTTTTGAATTTTTTGATTTTTTTTAACAAATTATTTTGCTAAGTTCCATTCGGTGTAAGTGTGTCAGTATTGAAGAGGTTATTACACACATAATACAAACTATTCTGCTGTATGTTTTAGTTAACGAAATCACGGGTTAATAAAGTATAACATATGTACGACTTACTAATTAAGTACGCCCTTGCTCTATATTAATGTGCCAAAAATCTAATAAGGATTAGTACCAACTATTATGATCTAAAAATGACTTCATTTTAAATTGTTAAGTATATACAATCACGACATATGGGAATTAATGCACGCAGTATAATGTTAAAGTCCGTATATCCAGGGGAAGTACGGGTCGCGACGTACCGGGGGTGGGGGGACATCACCGGGCACATCATAAATTTTGATTACCCTTTGTTCGCGGGGCCTTAAAAGGTTTTGTTCTTCTTCGCGAAGCTTTGTCCTATATAGGCGAATAGCCTTGGAGGGGGAGGGGGGAGATAATTAGGTTAATTAGCTTTTAACACTTTTCATTTGTATGGGGGCGGGTCTGTTTGAAACACTCTGTGCGATTATTCGACCCCGAAAGGTCCACTTTGTTTACATGATTAAAATGTATACATTTTTAGGGCTTGAGATGTGGCCGCACTCCCACCCCACCCCGGAAATAAACCACGGGGAGGGGATAAACGTTGCTGCAAAAATGACGCTCCTGCGTTTGTCGCAACGGTACAACGGATATAAAACGACGAACTCACATCAGTTCTAACTTTACTCACACCAATTATTTCAAATCAATTCAACTTGTTTCCCCAATATATCCTCAGATGGGAGCCTGTTACGGGCCTCAAGTGTTTAATTATATAAGAAGGAGGGTTTTAAAGGGAAATCGCGTCCATCGTCGCGTCATGATCATTGTTTGCTCAAAAAGTTTTGTTTGACAACATATTCTTTGCAAAAATAGGAAACATTGATTCAATATTTCGTATTGTTGCTACTCTGTTGTTGGTGGTATACAAGCTTGTTTGCTTAATTTGTGTTATCAAGAAAATGCATGCGCGATTGCATATTATATAGCGAAATCGTTGTAATACATAAATTTATTAAGAAATGAATGCTTTTGAGATTATATATTAATATTATTATACAATATGGTCTATTAATGTTGCGGCTTTAAATGTATGAGCAATTCACCAACGATCCCCGCGATTGACGCACAAGTTGTCACTCCACATCAACAACGTACACGCGGTCCGCCACAACCTTATGGCAGGTTGATATGGGATTGAATTTATAGATTTTAGGTATTTTTTCAATGAAAAAATTCTGATGACAAATAAAGTTCTTAGGGCCTTTGATGTGCATAATACATGCATATTTAGTCATATAGTATTGAACGATGTATATCCTATATTTGACGGTTATTTTGACCTGGTAAATATGAAATATGATTTTCATATAATATGGAGTTGTCTTTTTTTAAGACAGTTCTTGTTTTCCCCTTTCTTTTTAATCACGATTTATATTAACATGAAAAAGAAGAAGAAAGGGTTTTGGCATATTTATAACAACTCGTAGGTACGTTTATAAGGATGATTCAAATAAATATCTAACAGTTGAGTGGCGGTGTATGGGAGTATGATATGCCCACGTCAGAACTCTTTCCCCCACCCAGTTTCCCCCGCCCCGTAAAAACCCCAAATTTCGACAATTTCCCCTTTTTGCCGCAATTTTGAACAAATTTGTTGATTTTGTCTCTTCAGATAATTCACTTTGCTCTCCCATGCCCCCGGTAAAGACAAAAAATGCGTCTCACGGATCTCTAACTATAATTAATACCCCTTGAAAGATATTCAAAGATTAGGCCTATATGGGAAGGGCATGAGGTGGAGGGTGTGTTAGGCAGCAATGTTAGGCATTATATGTGTGTATCCTGGATATATAGTGATAAGCCCATATCCCCAATAACTCATGCCGATGATGCCACTTATCCCTGTTAAACATCAATTGACCATATCTCAGATCTACGCCCCCTGATCTGTCCCCGTGCACTCTCTCATGTACTACCACACCCATCACCTGCAATCGCATTACCTAGGTATGATTGGCATGCGTGGAAATTAACAGGGAAATCTTGTAGAGCATAAAACAAAGGACAGGTGTCCGGGTGCGGATATTGTAATTGACTAATTGATGTTAATTAGATGCCTCCAATTGACTCGTCACTGAGCTATATAGCCAGATGGTGAACAGGACTTTCATACCATGTTTACGTGAACATGGTGAAGGCGAACACGCCAACTTATTTGTATGTTTTGAAAGTCATCAGCATCGTCATACCAGTAGCGTAGCCAGCGGTGGGGCAGAGTGCCCCCCCCCCCCGGAAAAAAAAAATGAAAGAAAAGGTGCCCTCTGAAAAAAAATGAAAGAGAAAATCAGGAGGGCAAAGGAAAAGAAAAGGGCAATGAGCCCTTTTCTAGCAAAATTTAGGGCCAAAATAGTGTAAAATATACAAATTTTCCGCGCTACGCGCGCACATTGTAAGAATAAAGCCCTTTTCAGCCGGATAATGGGCGAAAATAGTGTAAAATACCCCCGGGGAAAATACCATTTCTTTATTCATTATTTCCTTCAATCGTTCATCTTTATTCATTATTTCTTTCAATCGTTCATGTTTATTCATTATTTCCTTCAATCGTTCATCTTTATTCATTATTTCGTTCAATAGGTCATCTTCATTATTTCTTTCAATCGTTCATCTTTATTCATTATTTCTTTCAATCGTTCATCTTCATTCATTATTTCTTTCAATCGTTCATCTTTATTCATTATTTCCTTCAATCGTTCATCTTTATTCATTATTTCTTTCAATCGTTCATTATTTCTTTCAATCGTTCATCTTCATTCATTATTTCTTTCAATCGTTCATCTTTATTCATTATTTCTTTCAATCGTTCATCTTCATTCATTATTTCTTTCAATCGTTCATCTTTATTCATTATTTCTTTCAATCGTTCATCTTTATTCATTATTTCTTTCCATCGTTCATCTTCATTCATTATTTCTTTCAATCGTTCATCTTTGTTCATTATTTCTTTCAATCGTTCATCTTTATTCATTATTTCTTTCAATCGTTCATCTTTGTTCATTATTTCTTTCAATCGTTCATCTTTATTCATTATTTCTTTCAATCGTTCATCTTTATTCATTATTTCTTTCAATCGTACATCTTTGTTCATTATTTCTTTCAATCGTTCATCTTTGTTCATTATTTCTTTCAATCGTTCATCTTCATTCATTATTTCTTTCAATCGTTCATTTTTATTCATTATTTCTTTCAATCGTTCATCTTTGTTCATTATTTCTTTCAATCGTTCATCTTTATTCATTATTTCTTTCAATCGTTCATCTTTATTCATTATTTCTTTCAATCGTACATCTTTGTTCATTATTTCTTTCAATCGTTCATCTTTGTTCATTATTTCTTTCAATCGTTCATCTTTATTCATTATTTCTTTCAATCGTTCATCTTTATTCATTATTTCTTTCAATCGTTCATCTTTATTCATTATTTCTTTCAATCGTTCATCTTTGTTCATTATTTCTTTCAATCGTTCATCTTCATTCATTATTTCCTTCAATTGTTCATCTTTATTCATTATTTCTTTCAATCGTTCACCTTCATTCATTATTTCTTTCAATCGTTATCTTTATTCATTATTTCTTTCAATCGTTCATCTTTATTCATTATTTCTTTCAATCGTTCATCTTCATTCATTATTTCCTTCAATCTTTCATCTTCATTCATTATTTCTTTCAATCGTTCATCTTTATTCATTATTTCCTTCAGTCGTTCATCTTTATTCATTATTTCTTTCAATCGTTCATCTTTATTCATTATTTCTTTCAATCGTTCATCTTTATTCATTATTTCCTTCAATCCTTCATCTTTATTCATTATTTCCTTCAATTGTTCATCTTTATTCATTATTTCTTTCAATCGTTCATCTTTATTCATTATTTCTTTCAATCGTTCGTCTTTATTCATTATTTCTTTCAATCGTTCATCTATATTCATTATTTCTTTCAATCGTTCATCTTTATTCATTATTTCCTTCAATTGTTCATCTTTATTCATTATTTCTTTCAATCGTTCATCTTCATTCATTATTTCTTTCAATCGTTCATCTTTATTCATTATTTCTTTCAATCGTTCATCTACTTTCATTATTTCTTTCAATCGTTCATCTTTATTCATTATTTCTTTCAATCGTTCTTCTTTATTCATTATTTCCTTCAATCGTTCATCTTCATTCATTATTTCTTTCAATCGTTCATCTTTGTTCATTATTTCCTCAATCGTTCATCTTTATTTATTATTTCCTTCAATTGTTCATCTTTATTCATTATTTCTTTCAATCGTTCATCTTTATTCATTATTTCCTTCAATCCTTCATCTTTATTCATTATTTCCTTCAATTGTTCATCTTTATTCATTACTTCTTTCAATTGTTCATCTTTATTCATTATTTCTTTCAATCGTTCATCTTCATTCATTATTTCTTTCAATCGTTCATCTTTATTCATTATTTCCTCAATCGTTCATCTTTATTCATTATTTCTTTCAATCGTTCATCTTCATTCATTATTTCTTTCAATCGTTCATCTTCATTCATTATTTCTTTCAATCGTTCATCTTTATTCATTATTTCTTTCAATCGTTCACCTTCATTCATTATTTTCTTCAATCGTTCATCTTCATTCATTATTTCTTTCAATCGTTCATCTTTATTCATTATTTCCTCAATCGTTCATCTTTATTTATTATTTCCTTCAATTGTTCATCTTTATTCATTATTTCTTTCAATCGTTCATCTTTATTCATTATTTCCTTCAATCCTTCATCTTTATTCATTATTTCCTTCAATTGTTCATCTTTATTCATTATTTCTTTCAATTGTTCATCTTTATTCATTATTTCCTCAATCGTTCATCTTTATTCATTATTTCTTTCAATCGTTCATCTTCATTCATTATTTCTTTCAATCGTTCATCTTCATTCATTATTTCTTTCAATCGTTCATCTTTATTCATTATTTCTTTCAATCGTTCACCTTCATTCATTATTTTCTTCAATCGTTCATCTTCATTCATTATTTCTTTCAATCGTTCATCTTTATTCATTATTTCCTCAATCGTTCATCTTTATTTATTATTTCCTTCAATTGTTCATCTTTATTCATTATTTCTTTCAATCGTTCATCTTTATTCATTATTTCCTTCAATCCTTCATCTTTATTCATTATTTCCTTCAATTGTTCATCTTTATTCATTACTTCTTTCAATCGTTCATCTTTATTCATTACTTTATTTCAATCGTTCATCTTCATTCATTATTTTCTTCAATTGTTCATCTTTATTCATTATTTCTTTCAATTGTTCATCTTTGTTCATTATTTCTTTCAATCGTTCATCTTCATTCATTATTTCTTTCAATCGTTCATCTTTATTCATTATTTCCTCAATCGTTCATCTTTATTTATTATTTCCTTCAATTGTTCATCTTTATTCATTACTTCTTTCAATTGTTCATCTTTATTCATTATTTCTTTCAATCGTTCATCTTCATTCATTATTTCTTTCAATCGTTCATCTTTATTCATTATTTCCTCAATCGTTCATCTTTATTCATTATTTCTTTCAATCGTTCATCTTCATTCATTATTTCTTTCAATCGTTCATCTTTATTCATTATTTCTTTCAATCGTTCATCTTTATTCATTATTTCCTTCAATAGTTCATCTTTATTCATTATTTCTTTCAATCGTTCACCTTCATTCATTATTTTCTTCAATCGTTCATCTTCATTCATTATTTCTTTCAATCGTTCATCTTTATTCATTATTTCCTCAATCGTTCATCTTTATTTATTATTTCCTTCAATTGTTCATCTTTATTCATTATTTCTTTCAATCGTTCATCTTTATTCATTATTTCCTTCAATCCTTCATCTTTATTCATTATTTCCTTCAATCGTTCATCTTTATTCATTATTTCTTTCAATCGTTCATCTTTATTCAATTTTTCCTTCAATAGTTCATCTTTATTCATTATTTCTTTCAATCGTTCACCTTCATTCATTATTTTCTTCAATCGTTCATCTTCATTCATTATTTCTTTCAATCGTTCATCTTTATTCATTATTTCCTCAATCGTTCATCTTTATTTATTATTTCCTTCAATCGTTATCTTTATTCATTATTTCTTTCAATCGTTCATCTTCATTCATTATTTCTTTCAATCGTTCACCTTCATTCATTATTTTCTTCAATCGTTCATCTTCATTCATTATTTCTTTCAATCGTTCATCTTTATTCATTATTTCCTTCAATAGTTCATCTTTATTCATTATTTCTTTCAATCGTTCACCTTCATTCATTATTTTCTTCAATCGTTCATCTTTATTCATTATTTCTTTCAATCGTTCATCTTCATTCATTATTTCCTTCAATAGTTCATCTTTATTCATTATTTCTTTCAATCGTTCACCTTCATTCATTATTTTCTTCAATTGTTCATCTTTATTCATTATTTCTTTCAATCGTTCATCTTCATTCATTATTTCTTTCAATCGTTCATCTTTATTCATTATTTCTTTCAATCGTTCACCTTCATTCATTATTTCTTTCAATCGTTCATCTTTATTCATTATTTCTTTCAATCGTTCATCTTCATTCATTATTTCTTTCAATCGTTCATCTTCATTCATTATTTCTTTCAATCGTTCATCTTTATTCATTATTTCCTCAATCGTTCATCTTTATTTATTATTTCCTTCAATTGTTCATCTTTATTCATTATTTCTTTCAATCGTTCATCTTTATTCATTATTTCCTTCAATCCTTCATCTTTATTCATTATTTCCTTCAATCGTTCATCTTTATTCATTACTTCTTTCAATCGTTCATCTTCATTCATTATTTTCTTCAATTGTTCATCTTTGTTCATTATTTCTTTCAATCGTTCATCTTTATTCATTATTTCTTTCAATCGTTCATCTTTACTCATTATTTCTTTCAATCGTTCATCTTCATTCATTATTTTTTTCAATCGTTCGTCTTTATTCATTATTTCTTTCAATCGTACATCTTTGTTCATTATTTCTTTCAATCGTTCATCTTTATTCATTATTTCCTTCAATCGTTCATCTTCATTCATTATTTCTTTCAATCGTTCATCTTTATTCATTATTTCCTCAATCGTTCATCTTTATTTATTATTTCCTTCAATTGTTCATCTTTATTCATTATTTCTTTCAATCGTTCATCTTTATTCATTATTTCCTTCAATCCTTCATCTTTATTCATTATTTCCTTCAATTGTTCATCTTTATTCATTACTTCTTTCAATCGTTCATCTTTATTCATTACTTCTTTCAATCGTTCATCTTCATTCATTATTTTCTTCAATTGTTCATCTTTATTCATTATTTCTTTCAATTGTTCATCTTTGTTCATTATTTCTTTCAATCGTTCATCTTCATTCATTATTTCTTTCAATCGTTCATCTTTATTCATTATTTCCTCAATCGTTCATCTTTATTTATTATTTCCTTCAATTGTTCATCTTTATTCATTACTTCTTTCAATTGTTCATCTTTATTCATTATTTCTTTCAATCGTTCATCTTCATTCATTATTTCTTTCAATCGTTCATCTTTATTCATTATTTCCTCAATCGTTCATCTTTATTCATTATTTCTTTCAATCGTTCATCTTCATTCATTATTTCTTTCAATCGTTCATCTTTATTCATTATTTCTTTCAATCGTTCATCTTTATTCATTATTTCCTTCAATAGTTCATCTTTATTCATTATTTCTTTCAATCGTTCACCTTCATTCATTATTTTCTTCAATCGTTCATCTTCATTCATTATTTCTTTCAATCGTTCATCTTTATTCGTTATTTCCTCAATCGTTCATCTTTATTTATTATTTCCTTCAATTGTTCATCTTTATTCATTATTTCTTTCAATCGTTCATCTTTATTCATTATTTCCTTCAATCCTTCATCTTTATTCATTATTTCCTTCAATCGTTCATCTTTATTCATTATTTCTTTCAATCGTTCATCTTTATTCAATTTTTCCTTCAATAGTTCATCTTTATTCATTATTTCTTTCAATCGTTCACCTTCATTCATTATTTTCTTCAATCGTTCATCTTCATTCATTATTTCTTTCAATCGTTCATCTTTATTCATTATTTCCTCAATCGTTCATCTTTATTTATTATTTCCTTCAATCGTTATCTTTATTCATTATTTCTTTCAATCGTTCATCTTCATTCATTATTTCTTTCAATCGTTCACCTTCATTCATTATTTTCTTCAATCGTTCATCTTCATTCATTATTTCTTTCAATCGTTCATCTTTATTCATTATTTCCTTCAATAGTTCATCTTTATTCATTATTTCTTTCAATCGTTCACCTTCATTCATTATTTTCTTCAATCGTTCATCTTTATTCATTATTTCTTTCAATCGTTCATCTTCATTCATTATTTCCTTCAATAGTTCATCTTTATTCATTATTTCTTTCAATCGTTCACCTTCATTCATTATTTTCTTCAATTGTTCATCTTTATTCATTATTTCTTTCAATCGTTCATCTTCATTCATTATTTCTTTCAATCGTTCATCTTTATTCATTATTTCTTTCAATCGTTCACCTTCATTCATTATTTCTTTCAATCGTTCATCTTTATTCATTATTTCTTTCAATCGTTCATCTTCATTCATTATTTCTTTCAATCGTTCATCTTCATTCATTATTTCTTTCAATCGTTCATCTTTATTCATTATTTCCTCAATCGTTCATCTTTATTTATTATTTCCTTCAATTGTTCATCTTTATTCATTATTTCTTTCAATCGTTCATCTTTATTCATTATTTCCTTCAATCCTTCATCTTTATTCATTATTTCCTTCAATCGTTCATCTTTATTCATTACTTCTTTCAATCGTTCATCTTCATTCATTATTTTCTTCAATTGTTCATCTTTGTTCATTATTTCTTTCAATCGTTCATCTTTATTCATTATTTCTTTCAATCGTTCATCTTTACTCATTATTTCTTTCAATCGTTCATCTTCATTCATTATTTTTTTCAATCGTTCGTCTTTATTCATTATTTCTTTCAATCGTACATCTTTGTTCATTATTTCTTTCAATCGTTCATCTTTATTCATTATTTCCTTCAATCGTTCATCTTCATTCATTATTTCTTTCAATCGTTCATCTTTATTCATTATTTCCTCAATCGTTCATCTTTATTTATTATTTCCTTCAATTGTTCATCTTTATTCATTATTTCTTTCAATCGTTCATCTTTATTCATTATTTCCTTCAATCCTTCATCTTTATTCATTATTTCCTTCAATTGTTCATCTTTATTCATTACTTCTTTCAATCGTTCATCTTTATTCATTACTTCTTTCAATCGTTCATCTTCATTCATTATTTTCTTCAATTGTTCATCTTTATTCATTATTTCTTTCAATTGTTCATCTTTGTTCATTATTTCTTTCAATCGTTCATCTTCATTCATTATTTCTTTCAATCGTTCATCTTTATTCATTATTTCCTCAATCGTTCATCTTTATTTATTATTTCCTTCAATTGTTCATCTTTATTCATTACTTCTTTCAATTGTTCATCTTTATTCATTATTTCTTTCAATCGTTCATCTTCATTCATTATTTCTTTCAATCGTTCATCTTTATTCATTATTTCCTCAATCGTTCATCTTTATTCATTATTTCTTTCAATCGTTCATCTTCATTCATTATTTCTTTCAATCGTTCATCTTTATTCATTATTTCTTTCAATCGTTCATCTTTATTCATTATTTCCTTCAATAGTTCATCTTTATTCATTATTTCTTTCAATCGTTCACCTTCATTCATTATTTTCTTCAATCGTTCATCTTCATTCATTATTTCTTTCAATCGTTCATCTTTATTCATTATTTCCTCAATCGTTCATCTTTATTTATTATTTCCTTCAATTGTTCATCTTTATTCATTATTTCTTTCAATCGTTCATCTTTATTCATTATTTCCTTCAATCCTTCATCTTTATTCATTATTTCCTTCAATCGTTCATCTTTATTCATTATTTCTTTCAATCGTTCATCTTTATTCAATTTTTCCTTCAATAGTTCATCTTTATTCATTATTTCTTTCAATCGTTCACCTTCATTCATTATTTTCTTCAATCGTTCATCTTCATTCATTATTTCTTTCAATCGTTCATCTTTATTCATTATTTCCTCAATCGTTCATCTTTATTTATTATTTCCTTCAATCGTTATCTTTATTCATTATTTCTTTCAATCGTTCATCTTCATTCATTATTTCTTTCAATCGTTCACCTTCATTCATTATTTTCTTCAATCGTTCATCTTCATTCATTATTTCTTTCAATCGTTCATCTTTATTCATTATTTCCTTCAATAGTTCATCTTTATTCATTATTTCTTTCAATCGTTCACCTTCATTCATTATTTTCTTCAATCGTTCATCTTTATTCATTATTTCTTTCAATCGTTCATCTTCATTCATTATTTCCTTCAATAGTTCATCTTTATTCATTATTTCTTTCAATCGTTCACCTTCATTCATTATTTTCTTCAATTGTTCATCTTTATTCATTATTTCTTTCAATCGTTCATCTTCATTCATTATTTCTTTCAATCGTTCATCTTTATTCATTATTTCTTTCAATCGTTCACCTTCATTCATTATTTCTTTCAATCGTTCATCTTTATTCATTATTTCTTTCAATCGTTCATCTTCATTCATTATTTCTTTCAATCGTTCATCTTCATTCATTATTTCTTTCAATCGTTCATCTTTATTCATTATTTCCTCAATCGTTCATCTTTATTTATTATTTCCTTCAATTGTTCATCTTTATTCATTATTTCTTTCAATCGTTCATCTTTATTCATTATTTCCTTCAATCCTTCATCTTTATTCATTATTTCCTTCAATCGTTCATCTTTATTCATTACTTCTTTCAATCGTTCATCTTCATTCATTATTTTCTTCAATTGTTCATCTTTGTTCATTATTTCTTTCAATCGTTCATCTTTATTCATTATTTCTTTCAATCGTTCATCTTTACTCATTATTTCTTTCAATCGTTCATCTTCATTCATTATTTTTTTCAATCGTTCGTCTTTATTCATTATTTCTTTCAATCGTACATCTTTGTTCATTATTTCTTTCAATCGTTCATCTTTATTCATTATTTCCTTCAATCGTTCATCTTCATTCATTATTTCTTTCAATCGTTCATCTTTATTCATTATTTCTTTTAATCGTTAATCTTCATTCATTATTTCCTTCAAACGTTCATCTTTATTCAATATTTCTTTCAATCGTTCATCTTCATTCATTATTTCTTTCAATCGTTCATCTTTATTCGTTACCTCTTTCGTCGTTCATCTTTATCATGTTTATAAGGCCCATTTCGGTTTTGTTATGTTGTTTTATGTTATATTATTTTATACTATGATATTCGTCGGGTTCGTCCCATTGAAATGGTAAAGATTTATTTAAATAACACTCTTTCGACAATAATTTACTCATTTAATCATCTTTGGTAATTATTAAGTAGATGACCTTATGACAACATGTCTGCATGGAAATTGCCAACACCTCATCATCCTCAAAAAAGTTATAATTTTAAATGTATCAAAAATTGACAAAGATGAGTCTTCCTTGATAACGGGACCACGCGGTGTCGGCAGACGACATTTTTTGGTATTCAAAATGTCAGAATTGTACATTTCCATGACCATATTTGGAATCAGCATGAAAAATGCACTAAACTGAGTGCAAACAAGCCTAGTATTGGTTCAGTGGTTCTTGAGATAGCTCTTGATATTTTGGGAAAACCTCTCAAAACTAGTGACTTGAAGCCTACGGTATGGCACGCCAAAATATTGTGTATTATTAAGGGATCTAAAATGAGCGTTTATTGGGTTTCGACAGTATTTTTTGTGGGACATGAGAGCACCTCAGACCTATCAATTGCATTCTGAATACGAAGCATGTCTTTCTGATATCAAATAATTTTCATTTTTGAAAATCACAATATAATACAAATTTTATGACAAATTATAAAAATTTGATATTTTTCAAATTTTGATATATAACAGTCCTCGAAGTAAATTATATAAATCTAATGATATATTCTTAAAGTGTATGTAGCAGGAAGGAAAAGCCGACGGTCAATTGAAAATTTTGACCTTTCATATTGAAGATATGGATTTTTCCCCCAAAAGACCTAATTTTTTTTGGTGTTTTTGGAAAAAAATCCATATCTTCAATACGAAAGGTCAACATTTTCAATTGATCGTCGGCTTTTCATCCCACCTACATACACTTTAAGTATAAATCATCAGATTTATAAAGTTTACTTCAAGTACTGTTAAATATCAAAAATATCAATTTTAATGATTTGCCATAAAATGTGTATTAAATTGCGAATTTCAAAAATCAAAATTATTTGATATCAGAATGACATTCTTCGTATTCAGAGTGCAATTCGATATGTCTGATGTGCTCTGATGTCCCAAAATAAATACTGTCCAAACGTTCATACCCCAGCCCTTAAATATTGTACATGTGTTGATGAACAGGACAAACTATTTCAATCAAGCAAGATTTTATGCATTCAATTTACTACAAACATGCCTAGTATTGGTTCAGTGGTTCTTCGGGCCTTTTTTTTTTTGATAGATTATTTATTTTAAACTAGAAAGTTTATATAAAAAATCCTGTATATTAGCCGTGCTCATCGCAAATTGACCTCGGGGCTACGCCTAACTATCTTGTCATCGGGTCCATCAGCAGCCTAACAAGTGTCTGAAATCACCCCAATTGTTGGTTATACTCATGATGTGGTTGCTTCAAGTGTTAACGAAATGGTCAATCTTTGAGACATATGCCCAAAGTGATGATCTCATTCTGAAATAATTGCACGGCTGTCTTATATATCACGTAATCACGTATAGGCCTACAGGTTGACAGGTATGGTTTTGTAGCCTTTTTTGCATTTCGTGTTAAAGCAATAATATGCGATTTGCTTATATATAGGCCTACTGCGATTCCCTTATTTTTTTCTCGAATTTTTACTTTTTGCACGATTGTGATCAGAAACACTAAGCCTGAAATACTTTAATGACAGTAAAATAGTTAAGAGATTTTAATATATAATCGGGGTTCCCTGGCGTATATTCTCGGCGTATATTACTGTATCCCTCTTAATGTTATACGTTCAGCCGATCAACATTATTAACGATCTGGGGACTAATGTGCGCATTGATGATATGCATTGCAATGAAACAGCGAATTTCTTTTGTAGCTCAATTTGTTCGTCATATCGCCAGCGAAGTGATTACGTAACTCCCTGTAACTGGATCACGCACCTTTTGGAATTGGTAGTACATGCCATAGACTTTGTGCTGCGATCATTTTGATCGCGGTGTAGAACTCAAAAGCGTGATCCCGTTGACATGGTGATAATCGGATTACACGTAGGCCTAACACTTCGCTGGCGAATTGCGATGACTTTATAAGGGAAGGGTTATGAGCGTTTGGGCAGTATTTATTGTGGGACATTCGAGCACATCAGACATATCGAATTGCATTCTGAATACGAAGAATGTCCTTCTGATATCAAATAATTTCGATTTTTTGAAATTCGCAATGTAGGCTACACATTTTATGGCAAATCATTAAAAATTGATATTTTTGATATTTAACAGTACTCGAAGTAAACTTTATAAATCTGATGATTTATATTTGAAGTGTATGTAGGTGGGTTGAAAAGCCGACGATCAATTGAAAATTTTGACCTTTCGTAAATTAAAAATCCTTTTTGGGAAAAAAATCCATATCTTCAATATGAAAGGTCAAAATTTTCAATTGATCGTCGGCTTTTCCTCCCAGCTACATACACTTTAAGAATATATCATTAAATTAAAAAAATTTACTTCGAGGACTGTTGTATCTCAAAAATGTGAAAAATATCAAATTTTATTAATTTGTCATAAAATTTGTATTATATCGTAAATTTCATAAAATGAAAATTATTTGGTATCAGAAAGACATTCTTCGTATTCAGAATGCAATTCGATATGTTTGATGTGCTCTCATGTCCCACAAAAAAATACTGTCGAAACGCTCAAAACGCTCATTCCAGATCCCTTAAAGGAGTTACCTTATCCGTGATAATAATTTTCGTTTACACTGTAAAAGGTGTGTTTAGAAATTAAACACTTTTCTAAACACTATCTTGCACCACGTTTTTAAACATGTTTAAAATCAGCATATGCTTAGGAATTTAACACATCATGTCTTGAAATTTGACATTGGTGTTTAGGAATCAAACATGTTTAGAAACGTGGTGCAAGAAAAGTGTCACATTTCTAACACGATTTTTGCAGTGCAATTGTCTATATGCAATAAAATGGTAAGCTGCATAAATTCCGAATAGATGGTTACCGCCCAGCAAACACAAAAACGTTTTAAAAACGTTTTAAATAAGTTATATTTTGGCTTTTGGTTTAGGTAAAAACGTTTTAATAACATTAAAATGTCGGGTTATATAAAGGTCATGATAACGTTTTAAAACGTTTTGTATGAAAACACACTAGAACAATATTTTCAAAATGTTTTCAAAAAATGTTATTGTAAACTATTTTTACAAACATGTTTGCCAAATATTGTGTCAATAGGCCCCTACTTAAATAACATTATGTTAAAATGTTTGAATTCAGCAAACACAGAAATGTTCTAAAAATGTTTTTTTCAAAACCTTTTAATAACATTTAAATGTCGGTTATAAAAGGTCATAAAACGTTTTTAAAACGTTATTGAAAATATTTTGGGCAAACATTTTTCACAAAATATTTTTTCAACCCCAAAATAACATTCTGTTTAGAATGTTTTGTATAAAGTTTTCAAGAATGTTTTTGGAATGTTATTAAAACGTTTTTATACCCTTTATATAACCCGACATTTAAACGTTTTCTGTAAAACATTTTTGTTTGCTGAGCAGTAGATTATCCAAAATGTTTTTTAAGGTTATGAAAACGTTTTATACTCTTAATATACCCTTTATATAACCCGACATTTAAACGTTTTCTGACAACCTTTTATAACCTTTTGCGAATGATGTCGAAAACGTTTTGTGTGTGCTGGGCGGTTGCAAACCGACTTTCTTTAAAGTGGAATAATTATAATTAATTAATTTAGGTATTGCACTCAACAGAATACAGGTGAAATTGCAGGTGTTAAAAGGGCAAGATCCACAGCATCAAGCACCCCCCCCCCCTCAACATCAAATCTCAACATTTTTCTCAAAAATGTTGAGTTGAAACTTCTAGCTAGTAGCTACGTACTGTTTATGTACAAAGAAATTCTTGTAGATTTTTTTTTCGTTTAGCAAATATCGTCAAATTTGAATTACGTTCTGGTACACCAAAACGAATATTATCAACACTGGTTGGCGTAATCATGCATAGCCTAAGTCCCAAACGCAAAATCGGAATCAACTGAAATGTTGGGCATTAGCTTTTTTTTTTGTTGATATCTACTGAAAAAATGTCATAAAAAGAGGATGCTAGGATCACGAAATACTCCTTTAAGGTAGAATTTTTAAACTACGACTTTCCTAAATTGTAAAACGGATGGACTTAATTAAGTCAGTTTACAATCCATCACATGCAAAATTCTTTTTTTGAATTTCAGGTTTTTTGGAACTTAAACCCTCCATGCGTGACTTCAGATGGCATTCATGTAATTGCACAAGATAAAGCGAATAATTAATAAGAACTTAAGAAAGCTTAACATTGTCAATCTTCTACCAGTCAAAAATGAGATAGATTATGAATTCATTGTTTAAAATGGCAACGACAGAGGAAGTATTGTCAAATTAAATTTATTCAGATCTGAGTTTGACAGGTACGTAAGCGCATTAATGTTCTGCATGCTGGTCATGTAGGCTTCAACATAAAAAGTCCAAATTTTCAAATATTTTCTTAAAATATCAAGAGCTATCACAGCAACCACCGAACCAATACTAGGCTTGTTTGTACTCATTTTAATGCATTTTTCATGCTGATTCCAAATATGGTCATGGAAATGTACATTTCTGAAATTCTTTTTAACTTTAAAAAAAATTGTAACTTGTCGCTTGCAGTCGAAATCCGGTTGAGCATGGTGAGGGGTATTAAGGGCACTTGGAGCCGTACACGCATACAGGTTGCTACTGTCTCACCCCTATGAGTAATTAAGTAGGTCGCGTAACGCAAATGAATGTGATTAAATGGAGTCAAAAAGATTTTAATGTGTACAGCTTTAGTTTCCCTATTTAACATGAGTAATTAATGTGGAATGAATTAATTAACAGAGATGATTTCACCTGGAATTTACTACAGCTTAAAGTACTTCCATGAGGGTGTGGTTGGGTGTAAAGAATTAAATGTATTTTTTGTTCATCGTACTACTCTATTCTAAATGTGTTTTACATTATTCATTAGACTTGGAGAAAACAAACGCATTTAAACTGACACAAACAAACATACCAATAATAATATAATACCAATATGAATTGGGCAGGACGGTACACTTCGTTATAATTTGTTTAAAACGTACCGTATATATACCGGGTATATGTATCGTCGACATAGCGATACCGGAATCTGGAGAAGTGGCTAATATGGGGGCCAATCCATTAAGCCATCCAAAGTCAGCAATAACAGACCCAAAGCAATTTAAAATAGCAGTGGAACAATACCAAAGCAAAGCAACCAACCAGAACAACTAATATACCATCTGCATGCATGCGCAACACCCTGACCGCTTGATTCCTCGATAGGGATGTTGGCCAGTATTCTACAAGAAGAAGATTGCATGCAGTTTACGTGTAAATTTTAATGGTGCAGTGATTTCGACGACTTCAGCGATATTTATGGACAGATAAACGCATCTTCATTTCCTGACTCCTCCCATGCAGTTTTGGTCTCGCTACGTTGACGACACTTTTGTGCAAATAGTCAAATGAACCTTATGCCGTTGTTTTAGGCTAATTAAAGGTTTAATATGCTTATAGAGTAAGCAAGTAAATGTCATTTCTTTTCGTAAAGTACATTTTTGAATAATTCAATCATTAATTGTGACCCGATTTGATTTCAGTTTCATTATTGGTGACGCCTGGTTGGATCAGACCTGGTCACATATCATATTCCCATCGCTATCACATCTCTAGCCCAAGAATTGGGTGTGTTACGGTAATTTGATGTCTATAATTGTGTACTTTACTTCTTCCAAAATACTTTTATGGATAATAGAATACTAGTACTTGCTACGATGAAAAATAATAAAAACTCCGTGGTTTTAAGAATGAGAGCGTTGATACAAACTTGGCCTTACTTAATAAGGACGACATGAAGATGACGTAACGCGTGTGACGGTTTGTCATACACATATCTGGCCTTTACATGGGCTCCTCCAATACCCTTTTTACTGCGGATACCCGGTTTTCCATGCTGGTCTATGTCTTACAGATTTTTAAAAAAATTCAGACAATTTTCAAAAATTGTATATATTTTCTTCATTTTATGTTTATATTTGAATTCTACATAAAAAAAATACATTAAAATGAGTACAAACAAGCCTAGTATTGGTTCAGTGGTTCTTGTGACATGGTTTGATCTTTTGAGAGAAATATATGAATTTGATGGCTTACTATAATGTAATGTTTGCCTACATAGTCGCATCTATCAACGGTTTGTATAGAGATAATACATAGTCGAGACGGAATGCATTGAGAAGGTGACGTATAGCAGACGTGATAACGTACGAGGAAGCAATTTATGAATGGTAAATGAGTTCTAGGTCAGGAAAAGTCTAGAAATAATTTGATTTTGAGCTTTATGGACAGCATGTGTATTGGGACATTCCAGGTGACATCCATACACCCCCTACATTCCCTGTAAGGAAGACATATTATAATAGGCCTAACCTTAATCTTCCACACAGGGAGTATATATTTTCAATGGAATCATAGGGGCACGGGGGTACTGACGCCCCAAATCGAGTTGCTGAAAAACGGCTTGTGCCCTATCTAGCCCCGGTGCCCCGGTTGTTGCCCCCCTCCTCCCTCTTATAGGTGACGCTACTGGAATCACCCATTCAAGAAGCCAAATTTGAAATTCACTGATTCCCTGTGTGGAAGATTAAGGTTATGTCTTCCATAGGGGGTGTATCAACTGGAATAGCCCATTTTGTTATCAAAAGAAAGAAATGAAATGAAAGAGACCGACCGGCCTCTTAAATGCTGAAGCCAGTGCCGCCGACAAGGGGTTAAGGGGGTGCGTTACCCCCGGGCCCGAGGTCCTGGGGTGCGTAAAAAATAAAGAAAGCATACCTTAATGCAGGCCTTGCCGTCTAGATATCAAAGGCGAGTGGTCAATCGCTCGCTATACCTTGATGCTAGGCGAGTAATCGAATCACTCGCTAGTGGTCGAATCACTCGCTAGTGGTCGAATCACTCTCTAGGTCTGAAAGAGCAATCAGTATGACACACTAGTCTTACGCACTGCTGACACCCTCTCTTTCAGAAATCAAGACTAATTTATTACGATAAATTTAATACATTGGAAGTGCTAAAACTTGAATGTAATTTAGATTCAATTTGGGTGATTCGCAGCGAGCGATATTTATTGTCTATGGTGAGTGGAAAATCGCTCGCTAGAAATTGAGTTTGGGCGAGCGGTGGCGAGCGAGAGCGATCGCTCGCCTCAAACGGCAAGGCCTGTTAATGGGCACATAAAAGCGAAGGAAAGAGACCTCAGGGGGCCCGTGCGTTCATTTTACTTTAACTAGCACACATAGGCATGGGCATTAAACTTCACTCAACATTGGTTAAATATATTCGGTATTAAATCGCTGCAAAAATTCCTATCAATTTGTAAGCGCTCATAGTTCATTGAATTTACAACCGTATGACAAAACACGCGAAAATAGTATGTTTTTGCACAATATTTGCAATTTTAAAAGAGAATTGGCCATTGCTCATTATAGTGACGCTGGAGTAGGACAATATAAGTGTGCTTTTTCATTTAATGACATAAAATTTAACAAATATTGTAAGGAACACTTGAGGTTTTGACTTTTAGGCCTAAAACCTACATTTTGATCAAAAAATGTACTGGGATGGGTAGTTTTCAACAGATTTGCCACATTCGCCTTGCTATATAACATTAAATTGCGCGTTATCTGTTGACCTAGTGACGAAAAGTGTTTTTAGGGGGAAGTGTTACCGGTAGCTTTCGTTACTTTGATATAAATAAAATTCTGATTGGATGAAGGGAACACTTGAGGTTTCGACAAAAACCAATCAAAGAAGCCCATTTTCAGCTAGAAGCCCCACAGCTCTTCGATGCTATGCACCCATCCGTGTAGTGTAATCAATGACTGTAGTGGAGACAATCACTGCTTGCTTGAGAGCTCTTGGACGAAAATGTGTGCTCAGGTGTATCGAGGTGGAAACTGTGCGCATGATGGTTTATATAAGAGAATCGTTTTAGTATAGAAACCTTTCCATATGATCCACAAGTTTTCATTAGAATAAAAAAAAATAAAGAGGGAAAAAAAGAAAAGAAAAAAGGACTGTGGCAACTTTATGGAACTAAGAATTTTGCTCAAAATAGGATTATTCCTGACATGGTTCGAATATCTAATATTATGCATCCCAGAACTTGTTTGTTCTTTTAATAACTCCAAACCTCACTTAAAATAGCTATACTATAATCTCAAGTCAGACCAATAACAACCAAATCATCTATAAATAGACTCGGTATCCACCTTACACTTGTTCCTGATGCGTGATACCCGGTCATCATGTAATCAGCCGGTGTGCTCATATCCAGCTAGGCCGGATTCACCCCTTGTGATATGGGACAAGTGTTCGCCACCTGTTCTCCCGTTTGCTACCGGTGAAACTGTTACAAAATGTGGCATACAGGATATAGGGTTAAACAGCTTGCTTCCGTATAATGTGTGAAGTGAGGTGCACATGTTACAGCCAGCCGTGGAATAGAGGAAGATAAGAGGTTTAATTAATTGAACATCACAAGGGATGCTCACCTGTGTTTCAAACTTAATAAAAATTCCTTTAAAAAGGAATGGGCGCCCAATGGGAGCTTTGATACAACGGTACGGTGCCATAAGAACAACCCCTTTTTCTGGGTAAACGTTAGACTTCTCCGTAGTCCACTTGCCCATTGTGCATACTCTTAAAACTCTGATTTAATTCATTTGTGCACAATTGATAGATTTTCACATCTGATCTTTTTAGTCACCGTACTCCCTCTGATTGTTAGCTTCCCATCAAGTGGACTACTGACGTTGGATTGCGGTTAACATGTTTAACACGGTTGTCTATGGATGAGATTGTCGGATTTCTGGCCTACTAAAATTGGCCATGATGTAATGCATCTTTAAATGGATCTGGCTTGTGATTGGTCGCCCAGATCTCGTTATGGTTTAAATCCTCCGGGCGTGTACTATTATACCATTGATAACTACATTGTACACAACTATGCGGCGCTTTGTGTACTAGGTGCATGAGCGCGCCTTGTACGTACGTGCGGTTAAATTGGATTGATAAACAAGTATGATTGACAGTGTGTGTTAGGGACTAAGTCCCCGGTCAAAGTCCTGTTAAAGATTCAATGTCCATAGTCGATTTTTAACTCGGGCTTAAACTGGTAAATTCTAAAATCAGAACATTGAAGTGCCATTATGTTGCATTCAATAAGCCCATTCAATGTTGCATTCAATAAGCCTACGTATACTTTACTGTCACTAATATAATTATATAAACTTTTGAAATGAGAGTCCATAAAGTGAATTTTGATGTAATAAAATAATATCAGTATAATTTCGAGTTCAATTAAATGCGTTCATATGATCAAAAAACATATTTTTATTTATCAAAAATCGACTATGGCATAGTCTAGGTAAACGTGTTACCCAATCTCGGTTGAGTGAATGTTACCCAGAATTATGTTGGGTAATATAATTTTACTAAATGGTATTGGGTAAGTATCCATTTGTTGGGTAATTATTGCCTTTACCCAATGGTATTGGTTTCCTAATGGTGTTGGACAATTATTTTTCCACATCATTGGGTACATTTTGTCCAATAATATTGGAAAATTTCCTGATGGTATTGGATAATTATTTTACTATACATTATAGGGTAAATTTTATCTTTTGTTGGGATTGACAACAATTTCCAAAAAAAAGGTTTTCAGTTATACATTTGGCACCATATGCGTATAGTAAAACATGACATGTTAGTTGTGATAATATAATGAACATTGAAATTGACATTTAAACATGTCACTATATAAATGTGTTTGGCTGTTCATGATATTACCATTATAGCAACGGGAAGCATGAATGTGGTCGTCTGACTTATTAACCATGTTACCTGTAATGACGGAAATTACTGGGAAAAGCTGGTACACTAACACGACAGGTTGTGGCCATAGCTGAGAAGCATGTATCCCAATATGCACTCGTAGAAAAGAAAGGGTTTTTTTTTTGGGGGGGTCTTCGAAAACTTTTGTTATTTGGTTAACGATTGGTATTTGACCAATGAGGTAGCACGCTTTTCCCAACATAACAAAAAGCGTGCTACCTGATTGGGTAACGCTCAGCAAGTATAAATTCAGCTTTGCAATGTTCCATGTGTGATTAAGCGTAATATCGTAATGCATCATGGGAAGAACCGATTGTCTGCTCTGTGTTGCACCAGCGCCTAAAATAAACCGAAATAGGATGACAACTTGTCATGAAAATAGAACGTATTTTGATAAAGTTCTATGATTTGAATTATATCATCAGCGTGTACTCTCATGCAGAAATAACGGTTCTGCTGGGAGGTCTGCATGAACCTGTTTGTCCTCTAAGCCTATATGGAAACCACAAGAAAAATATTCTTTAAAATGAAAAAATAAATAAATAAATAAATAAATAAAAACCTGGGGGTTCTTAAAAAGTGTGATTTAAACCGCTGTACATGTAGGCCTGCCATTTTCGTTACCGAACCGTGAGGGTTATCTAAATGTAAAAGAGTGACATTTTCACTCCCTGTCAAGAGTGAACTGATTTTCACTCTTATCGAGTAAAATTGGCTCCTTTTCGAGTGCAAGAGAGTAATAAAAAGATTGATTAGTTTTCACTCAATTAAGAGTGAATTACCACTTTTTGGAGTGAGAGTCATTTCATTTCCACTCTTTTGCGAGTGGGTTTCAGTCTTTTTAAGAGTGAGAAAGCACTCTTATGATGAGAATGAAATATTTTCACTCTTTACAAAGAGTGATTTTCACTCTTCAAGGACTGGTCCCTAGAGTCACTCTTTGTAAGAGTGAAAATTCACTCTAAAAGAGTGAATTTTCACTCTTTTACATTCAGAGAGTACATCAGCAGATCAGAGAGGACATTTTTAGAACTTTTTTCTGATAGTGTAAATGCACACGTATTGGGGTATTGATATCCATACACCCCCTTCGGAAGACATGACCTTTATCTTCCACAGAGGGAGTGTGAATTTCAAATGGGATATAGGCCTACTTATAAAATGGGTTACTAAAATCTATACACTCCTTGTTTGGGAGGTTGAAGCCATGTCTTTCATACGGAGCTATATAGGGGGTGTGTAGTGAATTATTTATATGCCTATAGACAATCATGACAATGAAGTCTAGGCCTAATAATTAGTCCCATGCAGGTCTTAATTTGGGTGAGTGGTCTAGAACCGCTAATATTGAGGAAACTTAAACATGCTAAATGGAGTTGGGAAACTTCCTCATGATGCAATCTATAACATAACATGACTGGGCTCAAATGTTGGATATATAATATAACCACCTGAGCACGGCGGCTATTTCACAAACCCATGAACTATAACAGCATTCTTTCCGATATAAACTTGTGTGCTAACCTATAATATTTAGGCCTGTCTGCTAAAGCCTGCTGAAACCAATAAATCTAGTTCAGTAAGCATGGTAAAAAAACTTGTCAATCAATCAATCAATCAATCAATCAATCATCAATCGATTAATCAATCGATCGATCAATCATATAAACAAATAATTAATCAAGCAAATCAATTAAAGGGGCATTTCGTGATCCACAGCCTCATCCCCCCACTTTTCTCCAAAAAAAAAAGTTGAGATTTTTATATCACTGGAAAGCTCTGGCTACATAATGTTTATGTACAAAATATTTCTTGCAGATTAATTCGTTTAGCAAAGATATCGTGAAATTTGAATTTCGTTCTGGTGCACCAGAACGAAATTAGGCCTACAACTAAACGCATTGTCTATGGAGCAGTATAATACACATAATCATGCATGCATAACTCGCGAACGCAAAATCGGAATCAACTGAAATTTTGGGAATAGCTTTTTTTCGTGGATATCTAATGAAAAATGACATAAATAGAGGATGCTAGGATCACGAAATACTCCTTTAAATATTCAAGTAATCAATCATTATCAATTATAAGCTGAATCAATCAACCATGCAATCAAAATCAATCAATCATTCAACCCAAAAATGTATCAATCAGTCAATAAATCAAGTAATCGATCGATAATCGATAAATGGACAAAAGTAAAAAATTCTATTAATCCTGTTTGATAATAAATTTACAAAATAATATTTCTATGATCAAGGTGGTATAAATGGAACAAAATGAAATGACATTAAATGAGAAAAAAAGTTTAGAGAAAGATTTAAGAAATATCCACTTTTGATTTCGTATTTCTTAATGAAACTGATACAAGGAAACAGGTTGTATAAATGAATTCAATCAGGTAAATATAATAACACATAGAAAGTGAAATGTCCTTACCTGGATAATGCTCTGTGTGCTAGCCATAGGCTTCAACATAAAAAGTCCACTCTCAAGTTTTGAAATATTTTCTCAAATATCAAGAGCCATATCAATAACTATATTGAACCAATTCTATAGGCTAGTTTGCACTCATTTCAATGCATTTTTCATACTGATTCCAAATTTAATAGGGTCATGAAAATGTTCAATTTTTTATATACATGTATAATAATTATAAAAACATAACTTGTCGTGAATTTTGGTGGAAAACGGGCTCATATCCCCTTTTCTTTTCCTTTGCCTTCCCGATTGTATCTTTCATTGTTTTTTTCACCTGTCCCCAATCTGATCGTTTGGACACCCAAACATGTTCTCTCTAAATGTAAAAGAGTGAAACTTTCACTCCCTGTCAAGAGTGAACTGATTTTCACTCTTATCGAGTAAAATTGGCTGCTATTCGAGTGACAATAGAGTAATATAATTCACTCTAAAAAGATTGATTAGTTTTCACTCAATTAAGAGTGAATTACCACTTTTTTTGGAGTGAAAGTCGTTTCATTTCCACTCTTTTGATAGTGGGTTTCAGTCTTTTTAAGAGTGAGAAAGCATTCTTTTGAGAGTGAAATATTTTCACTCTTTACAAAGAGTGATTTTCACTCTTCAAGGACTGGTCCTTAGAGTCACTCTTTTACACTAAGAGAGTTACAAGAAACCCTGGTAGACAACCCCTCAGTAGATGTGCTCCAGCAGAAGAACATCGGACTGGAAGCATCTTACTATTCAGGAAAGCTGTTGGGTTTGGAAACCCGCCCGAATTATAAGCAAGTAAGCAGTTCTAATATCCATTATATTCAAAGGTCATTTGTGCATGTTTAAGGATATTGGGGTTTTAAAAATGTGGCTTGATAGCAGGGTTCGATTTAGAAAATAAAATGTACAATGCTCAACTCCGATTTTTTCCTCAAAATGGGCCAAATAACACAAAATTTTGCATGCACAGGCAAAATTCTACATGCACAGAGCCAAAGTTACATGCATTTGTGCATGTAAAACCCCTCTAAATCGAACCGTGCTTGATAGATGAGCATGTTTGCTATTGCACTCTTTAGTAAAAATGGTTCAACTTAGAACCTTTTTAACCTGTATACGGAACCCTTTCTCAAAATGGTTCTAGAGAGGACCAATTTCCCGAAAATGGTCTTAAAAGGAACCAAAAAGGTTCTATCAGCTTTTGTATGGGTTTAAGAACCTTTTTTGGTGCTATACATACAGAATCATTCAATGTTTCTTTGTTGAACTCTTTTAAAGGGTTCTCAACAGAACCTAAAAAGTTCTCAAACCCATAAAAAATGGATCCTTACAGAACAAAAAAGCTTATTGAACCTTTTTGGTTCCTCTTAGAAACATTTGCTTGAAAATGGTTCTTGATAAAACAATTTTGGGAGAGAGTTCCGTATACAGGACAAAACTGGCTCTAAGTCGAACCATTTTTTAAGAGTGTGGTGGGAATTTTCGTTGAGTGTTCTGAAATAGTATTTTCCTAATATCTTGGAGAACTTTTTTTCCAGGAACACAAAGCGTAGTATACCAGATTCAAAGAAAGTAGAAACATGAAAGAAAGCAACGACACAATTTCAGCATTTATAGATTTCAAATAAAGCTGTACACTTTTTTTTATTTGCGAGTTGTCAATTCAATTGTTTACAAGCATATTATACAACTTTGTACATATTTTAAACATAAGCACACTTTGGACATTAAACTTAAATTTCTCTTTTTAAACATTTTTTTCTTTCTTTGCAAGAGTTGTTCTTTTTTTAGGAATGTTTTATAAATAATTGTACAATGTGTCTCAATAAAAACAAAATACCACTTAACATGATGGTGTAATACTGATATACATATACATCCGCGTGGTTAAAGGCGTACATTTTTATTGGAACACTCTGTAAAATCACGCGCAACACGGGGTGTTGTTTTTGTTTCGTAACACGTGAAACTCTATGTATAAATAAGTACATATTATTTCACTTTCAGTCGTTCGGGAGTTCACAATAACTTCGAAACTCTCTTTCTTCGAATTTGATATAAGTTACACTAAGATCCACAACATGTTCATCTATCCGGGCACAGTTCTTTAACCCCAATACATTTGTACATTCATTATATGACCTTTGAAAATGTGGGTACAAAAACTCGTACTCTGCAACTTCAGGTCAAATTTTGCCCTATGAGTGTTTAATTGAGGTTATTGAACTATGTCATTGGGATGAGGCCATCGTGGTCCATAATGTTAGTTAGTCTGTTAGTTACAAACGATTTTCTTTGAATTTTATTGTAGTCACGAAATGAGACTATTTTAAAAATAACAAAGAATGTATCAACTCTAAAATAGGCGCAATACGCCTATCAATGCCTATTGTCAATCTACTACTAGTAACGAAATGCGAATTGAAAATTGCAAATTAATAATGTTTAATAAATCTATACTTAGGGATATCTTTATCTACTCAAAATACTGTAAAAACACAATAATTGGGGGAATTGTACACGCTAAAAATAATTAGCACACGCGCGGAACCCTTTTGTAATTATCATACAAGACAAAAAGCACAACCCATTGGGCATGTTATGACTGTATGCAATTCAAAACAATACTATTATTTGTATTAATTCAAAGATGTATAACAAGTTTCATGTAACAAATTTGGAGGCACAATTTGGAACATTTTCAAGTCATGATATTGCAAAACATGAAACTGATTTTTTTTTATAAAAACCTGAATGATGGAAGAACACAATATGACAACAATAACTTATGATCTTTAAGTTATAAAATGTTCAGAACATTAATACTCGTGGTCTTAAAGAGGAAGCCCTGCCAGAGCAGTTCTTCTGGGGTGAAGCAAACCTGCCTGGTTATCAAATTAATCAGTGACAAGGTTATCTCTGAATTTGGTGGTAATTCATGCAATAACATTAAAACATCAATTCAAAATTCATTCAAATTCAGAGATAACCTTGTCACTGCTTAATTTGATAAGCACTTTAAGCAGGCAGGTTTGGTTCACCCCAGAAGAACTGCTCTGGTGGGGCTTCCTCAGTTGATCCTATAATTTGAACATAACATATGACACAATTTAAATTAATTATACGATGTAAAATGCAATAATTGCCCAAATATCAAACACAATTTTCAATAATGAATGTTTACAATTTCAAACCATCTTTGCACATGTATAATTATATACCAATAAAAGATGAATAGTTATAGATAAACTGATGATGTAATGCAAGTTTTCAATAACAGTAATATCTGTCCAATTTTGATATTTTATAAATGACTAGTAAATAAAATATTAGCAGGAATTAATAACTAATTTGATTTAAAATAATGGTGTATGTCTGGATTTATTAAATACACAAAACCACTACATATAAAATATAGTTTCGCAAATACGATTTCATCTTTGGGCATATTGAAACGTGTCCTGCCATCACCTGATTGCCTGTTTCGAGTTGGATCATTTGAATGATATGCACGTGCATAATTATTGGACATGAAAACACTGCATCATTATGAAATCAATTTCCTTTGAAGCTGATATAAGTCAACATCAACAGAGATATGTAAATATGCGCTATCAGATAGATACAAAAGTGAAAGTGTAGGCTCCTACATATACCAGCATTTAATTAACGCATTTTGTGGAAAAAATACATCTCATTTACTTTACAAGTTGTACCATATGTTTTATCTTTCGAAACATATGTAAGCATCTATTGAGAAAAGTGTTAACTTTATGACTTTGTAAAATTTTGAAATGAAAAGGGGTTTTCACCAAATTACAATTATTGGATTTGATATTGGCCTACATAGTACAAAGTCTGACCGTGAAACACTTTGAAAATGAAAATGAAAAAGTCTTGGTTTGTATTGGACTAGTCCGGTTGAAATCCCTACACCCCCTATGGCAGACATGACTTTAATCGTCCACCGGGTCGTCCACACAGGGAGTTTGAATTTCAAATGGGGTTTCCTGAATGGGTGGCTCCATTTTGAAATCGACACCCTGTGTGGAAGATTAAGGTCACGTCTTCCAGAGGGTGTATAGATTTCAACTGGAACATCCCAATTATTATAACCCAGTCACAGTTTTGTTGAACTCTTTGTAGTATTTCTTTTTAAGAAGTTTTACTCTTACAATAAATAACTGACTATTATTATAGTCATTTAACGTCTTTGGTTTTCATATTTTCAAAGATCAAGATCATGTTTTTTGTCAAACGTTTTTTTCTAAATAAATAGCATAAAATATTCTTGACGACTTACTGGAATGTAATATAATATACATCTTATTCTTAATTTGAGATAATTTTCTCAAAATATCAAGAGCTATCTCAAGAACCACTGAACCAATACTGGGCTTGTTTGTACTCATTTTAATGCATTTTTCATGCTGATTCCAAATATGGTCATGTCATGCCAATATATACAATTCTCAAATTTGTTAATTTTTGCCGAAAATTTGGATATGTCGCCTCGTCTGTAGTCGACACAACTTCAGGATGGCTAAAAAATGTTAGTTTTTTTTTAACACAATAATTTGCAACATGCTTTCTTTTGATATAGGCTACCTTGTACATAATTGCCCTTGGAAAAAGCAAACTATGGCATAATGGCAAGAACAATGGCTTGTTTTTTTTATAAAGATTATCATTATGACTAAAAAAAATGTTACAGATACGTCCATAAATAAATGCAATACAATACCAGGTACTACAAGGTACAAATGTTTGAGGTACAAAAAGTTTTGATTATTTTACTGACCATTCCATGAATTGGGCTATTTCTATTTGAAATTTGACATACCCATGTGGCAGATATAGGAAAAGTCTTTTACAGAGTGAGTATGTTTTTCAAATGGAATTGCAAGGTAAATTATTTTAAAACCCATACTCCCCCTGTAGGCTGTAAGTATGTGGCTTGACTTATATCTTCCACAACTGGGCGAGTATAGTAGAAGTTACCCAATTGTCTATTCTATTTGAAACTCATATTCCCTCGTGGAAGACTTTAGCTAAATCTTCCACGGGGAGGGGGGGGGGGGTTTAAATAGAATAGCACATACAATCTGTCATGTATATATATCACATAGAGAGCGCTACAGTATTTATGACATACGGTACATGAATTATGATATAGTTTATAATAATTATCATGCACGAGGAATGTTTGAAAAATAGGCACACATTTGGAGGAAGAGTTGGAGAAATATGATTGTCATATTTAATATTAATATTGGAAGTAAAATGCACCAAAAATTTGGTGTAGCACATTTGGTTTTACACAATAATATTTGTTTTTGATCACAAAATTAATGATGGAAGCTCACGATTCTTTGGTCCATAAAAATTACTGACAAATAATATAACCAACAAATATTACATTATAAACATAATAATTTGAGTTGTTCAATACTGCTCAAAATAAGTCTTTCTCATGGAAGACACAATTGATCGCAAAGACTGTTCTTGAAACTAACGGCGACACCACGATGGAAGCCTGCCAACATGGCCAAACTGAAGAAACATTATTCAAAAAGTACATGTCCGAAGCAAAGTTTAATAATAAATTATAAATTACATAATTGAATGCAGTTATTCGCTACCACTGTTACTCGGTGAAGCTGCTCCGCACCCTGCATCTTCATGTTTGGTAAGCAGGGACATCCTCGAGAAGGTCTTCCTGCAAAACCTACAGTTATATTTCTTCACCTCAGAGTGCGTCTGAAGATGCGCTCTTAGATTTGACCTATCAGCGAAAGCTCGCGAACAATGCGTACACTGGAATGGTTTCTCGCCGGTGTGGGTTCTGATGTGTCCCTGCAACAGCCACGGTCTTGAGAAAGCTTTACCACAGAATTTACACTTACATGGGAGTGTGTGAGTCCTAATATGCATTTTCAAAGCTCCCAATGACATGTACTCTTTATCACAGTACTTACAATTGAAGATCTTCTTATTCTGTGCTTCACAGTGATATTGTTTATGCTTTGTAAGTCCACCATAAGTGGAATAAACTTTAGTACAGTCACTGCAGGTATATTTTGTACCTTCGGCGCGATCTCCTTTGGAAGATTTGCGTCTTTTGGAGGCAGATTCTTTTGCTTTCTTTGGTGTGTGCTGTTGATCGATGAGAGCCTGTGTTGCTGGAAGACGTTGCTCAATCGGACCAGTGCTCGCGGTACCCATGGCACCAGGTGATGTTGCAGCTAGTAGTGATTTGCTATACGGAGAAGTTTGGTGGTCGATCACAGTGTAGCCACGTTGGTAGAAATCGTAGTTCTCCTCATGCGTGCGGTGATGGTGTGCTAACGGCGGTGAAGGGATTGAGGGAGCGGTGAATGCGAGAGGTGGTGAAGGGGGGAAGTAGCCGGCGTGATGATGCCAATATGATTGGTCGGTGGACGGTTTCAGTGGCTCGGGTTAGCGATGGCTGGTACTATCACGTCGCAGGACGGATCAAATGCTGCATTGAGAGAGAGCAAAACATAAAAATATTGGATTTAGAAACGATAGATGTTTAACTTTATAAAACAAAGAGAAGTTATAGAGAACAAAGTTATTTTACGCTATTAAATTCGAGGCTTTTGTGAATAATTTTGTTGCACTATCATGTCTATAATAAAGAGGTTTTTTTTGTTAAGATAGCTCGTTTTATTTATCTTATTAAATTTATATCATGTATATTGTACGGTACGTGAGTAGGCCGGGCCCTATGGTTGATTGTAGTACTACAAGTACAAGCTCTGGAAGTGTACCGTATGCATATATTCAGTAGCAAAATCTTAAAGTTTGATTAAAGTTGATTATAAATTATTCCCGATTTTAAAACACGACTTCAGTTTTTGTTTTTTTATCAAACAGCTGATCAAGTCAAAATTCAGAAGTGCAGTGGTTTGTTTACAAAAAATATGGCGCGAAAATGCGCGTACTATGAAAGGGCAATGCCCCCTTTGTTGTACCGCACCCCTTGTATCATAAGCGTGCCGGTGGTTTGACGGTGATGCCGGTGTGTACAATGTACTATAGCATACACGCGAATCGAATGCCGATCAAGCTAAAAAGTTCAGTTCGAATTCAATTATACAAGTTCAGTGAGTTGCTCAGATTTTTAGAAATCAGAAAAATCCGATTCGCGTTTATAAATCAGAAAAATCCGATTCGCGTTTACATCTCAGTCATGTTGAACATGTTGAATGTAAAATCAATTTAAAATTGAATTGATTTGAAATCGAATTGATTTTGATAACGCCGCGCCGGATCGTTTTTAAATATTCAGAGTTCAGATTATGCTAAAAGTACAGTAGAGATCCATTGTCATGATTGTAGGATAATCATAAATGTAATTTAATGGAATTTTATTCACAAGTTACTACGGCTCTACGCCTTGACGCCTACATATTTGTTAATTGCGGGATAGCACTACGGTTACATCTATTCTAGAAACAAAAACATCAACATACACAAAATACAATTTTTAAAAGCACAAACATGACCATGATCAACAAACATGTACAATCACTGCACCTTTCCCCATTGCTTTGGGCAAACCACAATTCTAATTTTCAAGAAAGGTACAACAATAGAATTGGTCAAAAAACAATGAACAAAGTGGTTAACCAAAAAAGAACTCAGGGCCAAAATATAACCGGTTAACCTTGTCGTGTGTTTAATTAAACATGGTTGCCCAAGGCTTCATTCGCGTGCCGGATGGTGGTTTCTCGATACCCGATCGCCATTGTGATTTTTAGTGCCAAGTTCATCATAGCAATATGGCAACAAGTGACTTCTTGCTTTGTGCAAAATGTTGCCTTATTTTCACAGATATTTAAAACATGAATAGCATGATTAGAGAAGTACATATTGGCCAACTCGCTTGTGAAGCTTTTTATTTTCTAAGTTAGGCTTGAGGAACAGAAACAAAAAGTGAAATTGAGTATTGACGCAGTTATAAATCACCTGACTATTTGATAAATAGCCAAACAAACCTGAAACATGTATACATGCAATAGCTTGCAATGTGAAATGCGAATGTACAATTTGTAGGCCCAGCCAGCTCCGCGATCCAAATTTTGCAAAATCGTGCATTTTACTACCATATTTGACCGAATCAAGTAGGCCATAATATTTGTCAACAAATACTGAATATCTGGGCATCGTTCATCACAAAATAACACACATATTATTATCATTGAGACATAAAAACAAAACAGAGCTGAAGATGACCACCTACCTGTCCGTTCAATTCCATGTTTGATTTTCTTCAAATTGTGAGCATGGTTGATTTTACTCTTCACTAAAAATGATCGCGGCATTTTGTCCACTGCTTTGGTGACAGAAATATATTCCTTAAATAGTGCAAGTGCAGTCAACGAAAGAAGAAAATCACAAAGTTTAAAGTTGCCAAGCTGTTGCGTTGTTCAATCACAGCTTTTAATAATCATCACCACTCGATTTCAAAAGCGCTACTGAAAATATCCTGCGTTCGTGTGTCGTTTTATAAGATCACCTACACTACTGTGCATGCATAGCGGTGCATGCACAAAACCTGTTCACTGAACACTCATGCACAGAGCAGGTGTGTCAATTATGCAAATGAGTAAGTGACTACTTCTGGCCAATCAGAACGTCCGAATATAGTATCCCCGCCCATTATTGTTATGCATTCGTCAATTGCAGTCCCGGCTCCTGGGTACCCGGGGCACTACGGGGACCTAGCCGGGACATGGCGGGGAACTCGTCAGCAATTTCCGCCCCGCTAGCCGGGAAGATTTCGCAGTACTCGTCGTGGAGTCGGAGGAGCCGGGGTGGGGGCCGGGAACTTGTCGGGTACTTCGGCAGAGACTCGTAATCGGCAAAAATTTCGTTGCTGTGGTATAAATGATTTTTTTTAACGTCGCGACCGACGACCATACACCATTCTATCTGAGACCATATACCTAAAGGGATTGGAAGCTTTGCTCTAGCCTTTTGTTCCAAAATATCGATCGCAAACCAGGTCTATTACGGATGAAACTCCATTCACCGGCAGTGGCGCTGTCCGCGTCGGAGCATTCCCATTTTCAGTACTGCTACTCTGATACCGACGTAATTTTTACCACGAAAATAATCGCCGAAATTTGCAATTTCCACGCACTTTATGTTAATTTCAATGAAGGTAAGAGCTTTATAATATATTTTCTACTTAAATCTAGATTGTTTGTTAAACTGAGACGTTCGATATTAACAAATTGAAGCAAAATCGGCATCAGTCATGATCATGAAAAGCTTATGCATTCGTCAATTGCAGTCCCGGCTCCTGGGTACCCGGGGCACTACGGGGACCTAGCCGGGACATGGCGGGGAACTCGTCAGCAATTTCCGCCCCGCTAGCCGGGAAGATTTCGCAGTACTCGTCGTGGAGTCGGAGGAGCCGGGGTGGGGGCCGGGAACTTGTCGGGTACTTCGGCAGAGACTCGTAATCGGCAAAAAATTTCGTTGCTGTGGTATAAATGATTTTTTTTTAACGTCGCGACCGACGACCATACACCATTCTATCTGAGACCATAATACCTAAAGGGATTGGAAGCTTTGCTCTAGCCTTTTGTTCCAAAATATCGATCGCAAACCAGGTCTATTACGGATGAAACTCCATTCACCGGCAGTGGCGCTGTCCGCGTCGGAGCATTCCCATTTTCAGTACTGCTACTCTGATACCGACGTAATTTTTACCACGAAAATAATCGCCGAAATTTGCAATTTCCACGCACTTTATGTTAATTTCAATGAAGGTAAGAGCTTTATAATATATTTTCTACTTAAATCTAGATTGTTTGTTAAACTGAGACGTTCGATATTAACAAATTGAAGCAAAATCGGCATCAGTCATGATCATGAAAAGCTTACGTGTTTAGCGTATACAAAGCTGCCGAATTCGGAAGGGTCGCAAATTTGCCATAAATTTACAAAAATTGACACGTTTTGTGCACCAAATTGTGACTTAAAACAATCAATTAACCCATTTACAACGATTGTATTACAAATTATAAGGTTTAAACTGAGTTATAGTAAAATTTTGTACAAATTACATCTTTTTGATTTTTTGATTTCTGTAACTTAAAATCCTAAAATCACTCTAAAATCAAAATTTATACAAATTCACTAATTTGAAGGTGGAAAATGACCTATTTGTGCACCAATTTTCATCAACATGGTAAAATAAACATGTGATTTGTTGATTTAATAACATTCTATGATTGTTTAACTATGTCATGGAATGTTTTTAAACTTGACCTCAATTTTCAGAAAAATACAATTTGGTCCCAAAATATGGTCAAATTTAGCTTTTTATTACAAAATATCATGTTTTCAACATGGCGGCATGTGTATAAAACATTATTTTGTCTCTCGTAGAATACAGGCAAATAACTTCCAAAATTTTGGGGTTAACCATAAACCATTTCAATTGAGGGTAATGTCATGGTCCAATTTGTATTTTATTCTATCATATTGACACTGAAGGGTTTGAAATAAGATATGAAATAGTTAAAATTGGGATTTTTGGTAAAAAATAGTCTTTTTGTTACTAACTGACGTAAACGTTCAGTTTCAAAAATGTACATGTAGTGGGAGTTGAATTATCTGCCAACTTCGAAAATATTTGGAAGGCAATGAATTTTTTTAAAGCTGAATCAAGTTTTCACCCCAACAGTGTAGTTTTCCCAGCATTTCTTATGTATTTCTTTATAAATATTTAAATTACTGTACCATCATTTTCCTCTGACTCAAAAAAAAAGGGGACCTGCCAATTTGCCCGTATTTTCCAGGTCTTGTCAAGTTAAAGAATTTACGGTACTACATTTGTAAGTTGCAAGACTCATTCCAAGTTTTCATTTGTACCTCTATACCTAGAAAAATACTTTATTCAATTCAGTTATTTTCAATTCTTAATCTTTTTTTTCATTATTTTTCAGAATCATGTCACCAAGATGTAGCGGTACACCTAGACGGGAGTAGATTGGACGAGCAAACGTTGTATGAAGAGGCACAGAAAAGAAGATGGAACAAAACTTAATACTCAAGAACTCTTGCTTCAAATTTCCCCCGATAGTTACGCATTCGATACCAGAGTGCTGTGCTATCGTTTTTTTGTCGGACAGTGGTGCAATTTTTTTACAGCGGAGATTATTTATTCTGTTAATGTTGAAATTTGGATGAAAGTCATTTCGATGAGTCAACTGTATCTTTCGAGCAAGATTTGCCTATTTTGGACAGTATAAAATTTTGCTTAATTTTAGCAACATTTTTGATGTGATTGCTTGTCGTGATCGGTTGTGTTTACTTCTGAACTCCCATTGCTTTACACGGCGTCAATCATGCTTCAGCAAATCCGACTAGATTTTGAATGCAATGGTCTCTCTAGCCTAGAATGTGAAGCTATCGGTGAATAAATTCTTGGCTATACTTCTTGAGCAAAACCGAACATCATCAGAGAGCACAGAGACTTGTTGAATCATTCGTATTCAGTGAACTTAAAGTTCTTACTCTAAAGCACTTGAGGCAAGATATTTTGGATGTCATGCTAGCAGTAACTGAACTTTGATTTGACCCAACTATATTTATAAGACTAAAAGTAAAATAAATTTGCAGTAAGGCGCTGAAAAAAAAACACCCTGTTTTACTGGCCCGACCGACCCAGATTTTGCGTTTTGGGAGATTTTTTTTTTAATTTGGCCAAAATCAGCCCTGCCAAAATAAATACTTTTTTTAGAAAAATAAAAAGAAAAAAATTTCTCACTTTTTCAGATCAAATCAAGTTTTCAGATTTTGGTGTTTTTTAGGCCAATTTTAGCTTCCAGGGAAAAAAGAATTTAAAAAAAATAAAAATTTTGCCTGACCAACCGATCCTGCATGAAAGGTTCGCCCAACTGTAAAACAGGTGTTTTTTTTATGGTAAATTATGTTATACCTGAAACCAATGGTCTCAGGTTATACAAGTCCAATAATTTACTCACGTTTTAGACATTTCATCTTTCGATCGATCGGAAGAAGCTGAAATGTCTAAAACATGAGTAAATTATTGGACTTGTAAAACATATTTTATCAATTTTATCAATGTCTTTGCACTCACATAGCATTTAAGAAATATTCACAACTGAGACTTTGATTCATGCTAGACAAGAATAAATTATGTTTTCAAAATTTTATTGTACATACATAACACTGTGATACTACATGTATATGCACATTTTATTGTACATAACATTGCGATATAATCAGTTCAAATGCTTTAAGTTCAATAAAAATATATAAAAAAATAAAAAAACAATCTTTCTTCGTCTTTCGATTCATGTAATAATTTTCTCAAGTTAGATGTGGCATTAATGCTCGCATAAATTTTAAATGTCTTCGTGCAATACACATTTAATCGTTCTGGTTAGGAGCTGTGCAATAATATTTTGGGGAGGGAGTAATTCTTGGCCAGCTAAAAGGGGGGGGGGACAAGCAATTTTTATCAAGCCGGGAGGGGGAGGGCAGGCAATTTTCGGCACACATTCATGAATTAAACACTCTAAAAAGGATCGGGAAAAAAGTACGGAAACACTTAATATGCAAGATTATTTGGCGGGCTGAGAGGGGGAGGGCAAGCGATTTTTGGCGGGCTGACAGGGGAGGGCAAGCGATTTTGCCAGGCCGTTTGAAATTTACCCCCCCCGGCTCATAAATTATTGCACAGCCCCTAAAAAATCACATGCAATAAATGTCACATCACAAACAGAAGTTAGCATTTCAAAATTTGGTCAATGTGTTTAAGATTCAGAAGATTGCATTGCTACCAACCTTATTGTGTTTGCTAATTTAAGACTCGGTTGAAACAAAATTAAGGATCGAATGCATTTTAGTGTCTAAAATGACAAAATTATCGCCAAAAGTTCTGCCGAATTCTGCACCCTTGCGAAGGGAGCAGAATTAGAATCGGAATAAAATATCCGATCTTTGCGATCAAAAACACAAAATTACAACTTCGGACGAACTGTTGGCAAAAGACATTATTGCCAAACAACATAGAATAGAAAATTCGACATCAACTTGTCAAAATATTGAAGAAAATGGGCTCCTCAAACATATGGAAAGTTCGTAAAACATTCATTGAAACAGAAACACGTAGAAAAACTGGAAGTCATGACATGTGCCGGGACCACTTCCCACTCGCTTTCATGCCCCCAAATTATGTCTTCTTCATCATTTGTCCAGTTCTTTTCCCTAAGAAATAGTCTAAATCTATTAATTCATCCCAGTTAACAAATTTGTCAATCATATTGAAAGAAAATCGGAGAAATATTGTGGGCTTCCGACTTTCTAACAGCGCTCTGTTTACATCTGATCTGTCACTCTAGGGTCAAAGGTTGAATTAAAAACCCGATCCTAATTGGTCTACGCATGCGCAGTACTGACTCACGCCAGGAAACAGGAAGCGAAGCATTGCCTCAGAAAATCGATCAGCGCTATTATCATAACAATGCCGTAAGGGACTGAAGGGACCTGGTTCGCTGCACACTCGATATTTGGCCCGACCTTCCAATCCCTTTAGGTATAATATGGTCTCAGCTGACACGTACGGCGGGGACTTCGTCGGGAGGTCGGCGGGGACACGCACAATTTCCCCGGGGTATAGGGCCCGAGACTTCGTCATCAAATATTGCCCCGCATTGCCGGGTATTCGGCGGGTACTTCGTCGGGAAGACGTCAGTTACTCGATTTTTCGAAAGCGAGTTGATGCCGACTTCCCCGTAGTGCCCCGGGTACCCAGGAGCCGGACTGCAATTGACGAATGCATTACGTGTTTAGCGTATACAAAGCTGCCGAATTCGGAAGGGTCGCAAATTTGCCATAAATTTACAAAAATTGACACGTTTTGTGCACCAAATTGTGACTTAAAACAATCAATTAACCCATTTACAACGATTGTATTACAAATTATAAGGTTTAAACTGAGTTATAGTAAAATTTTGTACAAATTACATCTTTTTGATTTTTTGATTTCTGTAACTTAAAATCCCTAAAAATCACTCTAAAATCAAAATTTATACAAATTCACTAATTTGAAGGTGGAAAATGACCTATTTGTGCACCAATTTTCATCAACATGGTAAAATAAACATGTGATTTGTTGATTTAATAACATTCTATGATTGTTTAACTATGTCATGGAATGTTTTTAAACTTGACCTCAATTTTCAGAAAAATACAATTTGGTCCCAAAATATGGTCAAATTTAGCTTTTTATTACAAAATATCATGTTTTCAACATGGCGGCATGTGTATAAAACATTATTTTGTCTCTCGTAGAATACAGGCAAATAACTTCCAAAATTTTGGGGTTAACCATAAACCATTTCAATTGAGGGTAATGTCATGGTCCAATTTGTATTTTATTCTATCATATTGACACTGAAGGGTTTGAAATAAGATATGAAATAGTTAAAATTGGGATTTTGGTAAAAATAGTCTTTTGTTTACTAACTGACGTAAACGTTCAGTTTCAAAAATGTACATGTAGTGGGAGTTGAATTATCTGCCAACTTCGAAAATATTTGGAAGGCAATGAATTTTTTTAAAGCTGAATCAAGTTTTCACCCCAACAGTGTAGTTTTCCCAGCATTTCTTATGTATTTCTTTATAAATATTTAAATTACTGTACCATCATTTTCCTCTGACTCAAAAAAAAAAAGGGGACCTGCCAATTTGCCCGTATTTTCCAGGTCTTGTCAAGTTAAAGAATTTACGGTACTACATTTGTAAGTTGCAAGACTCATTCCAAGTTTTCATTTGTACCTCTATACCTAGAAAAATACTTTATTCAATTCAGTTATTTTCAATTCTTAATCTTTTTTTTTCATTATTTTTCAGAATCATGTCACCAAGATGTAGCGGTACACCTAGACGGGAGTAGATTGGACGAGCAAACGTTGTATGAAGAGGCACAGAAAAGAAGATGGAACAAAACTTAATACTCAAGAACTCTTGCTTCAAATTTCCCCCCGATAGTTACGCATTCGATACCAGAGTGCTGTGCTATCGTTTTTTTGTCGGACAGTGGTGCAATTTTTTACAGCGGAGATTATTTATTCTGTTAATGTTGAAATTTGGATGAAAGTCATTTCGATGAGTCAACTGTATCTTTCGAGCAAGATTTGCCTATTTTGGACAGTATAAAATTTTGCTTAATTTTAGCAACATTTTTGATGTGATTGCTTGTCGTGATCGGTTGTGTTTACTTCTGAACTCCCATTGCTTTACACGGCGTCAATCATGCTTCAGCAAATCCGACTAGATTTTGAATGCAATGGTCTCTCTAGCCTAGAATGTGAAGCTATCGGTGAATAAATTCTTGGCTAGACTTCTCGAGCAAAACCGAACATCATCAGAGAGCACAGAGACTTGTTGAATCATTCGTATTCAGTGAACTTAAAGTTCTTACTCTAAAGCACTTGAGGCAAGATATTTTGGATGTCATGCTAGCAGTAACTGAACTTTGATTTGACCCAACTATATTTATAAGACTAAAAGTAAAATAAATTTGCAGTAAGGCGCTGGAAAAAAAACACCCTGTTTTACTGGCCCGACCGACCCAGATTTTGCGTTTTGGGAGATTTTTTTTTTTTAATTTGGCCAAAATCAGCCCTGCCAAAATGAATAATTTTTTTAGAAAATTTGCTTGAAAAAAAATTTCTCACTTTTTCAGATCAAATCAAGTTTTCAGATTTTGGTGTTTTTTAGGCCAATTTTAGCTTCCAGGGAAAAAAGAATTTAAAAAAAATAAAAATTTTGCCTGACCAACCGATCCTGCATGAAAGGTTCGCCCAACTGTAAAACAGGTGTTTTTTTTTATGGTAAATTATGTTATACCTGAAACCAATGGTCTCAGGTTATACAAGTCCAATAATTTACTCACGTTTTAGACATTTCATCTTTCGATCGATCGGAAGAAGCTGAAATGTCTAAAACATGAGTAAATTATTGGACTTGTAAAACATATTTTATCAATTTTATCAATGTCTTTGCACTCACATAGCATTTAAGAAATATTCACAACTGAGACTTTGATTCATGCTAGACAAGAATAAATTATGTTTTCAAAATTTTATTGTACATACATAACACTGTGATACTACATGTATATGCACATTTTATTGTACATAACATTGCGATATAATCAGTTCAAATGCTTTAAGTTCAATAAAAATATATTGCAAATTTGAAAAACAATCTTTCTTCGTCTTTCGATTCATGTGTAATTTTCTCAAGTTAGATGTGGCATTAATGCTCGCATAAATTTTAAATGTCTTCGTGCAATACACATTTAATCGTTCTGGTTAGGAGCTGTGCAATAATATTTTGGGGAGGGAGTAATTCTTGGCCAGCTAAAAGGGGGGGGGGGGACAAGCAATTTTTATCAAGCCGGGAGGGGGGGGCAGGCAATTTTCGGCACACATTCATGGGGCGCCTTTTAAATTAAACACTCTAAAAAGGATCGGGAAAAAAGTACGGAAACACTTAATATGCAAGATTATTTGGCGGGCTGAGAGGGGGAGGGCAAGCGATTTTTGGCGGGCTGACAGGGGGAGGGGCAAGCGATTTTTGCCAGGCCGTTTGGAAATTTACCCCCCCGGGCTCATAAATTATTGCACAGCCCCTAAAAAATCACATGCAATAAATGTCACATCACAAACAGAAGTTAGCATTTCAAAATTTGGTCAATGTGTTTAAGATTCAGAAGATTGCATTGCTACCAACCTTATTGTGTTTGCTAATTTAAGACTCGGTTGAAACAAAATTAAGGATCGAATGCATTTTAGTGTCTAAAATGACAAAATTATCGCCAAAGTTCTGCCGAATTCTGCACCCTTGCGAAGGGAGCAGAATTAGAATCGGGAATAAAAATATCCGATCTTTGCGATCAAAAACACAAAATTACAACTTCGGACGAACTGTTGGCAAAAAACATTATTGCCAAACAACATAGAATAGAAAATTCGACATCAACTTGTCAAAATATTGAAGAAAATGGGCTCCTCAAACATATGGAAAGTTCGTAAAACATTCATTGAAACAGAAACACGTAGAAAAACTGGAAGTCATGACATGTGCCGGGACCACTTTCCACTCGCTTTCATGCCCCCAAATTATGTCTTCTTCATCATTTGTCCAGTTCTTTTCCCCTAAGAAATAGTCTAAATCTATTAATTCATCCCAGTTAACAAATTTGTCAATCATATTGAAAGAAAATCGGAGAAATATTGTGGGCTTCCGACTTTCTAACAGCGCTCTGTTTACATCTGATCTGTCACTCTAGGGTCAAAGCGTGATGT